>NC_040036.1:5238310-5264189 GCF_003713205.1 Coffea eugenioides | reverse complement strand
TACTTCAGGGATTTGTCAAATAATAGTTTGAAAGGACAGGTGCCCGATTTTCTGGCTGATCTACCAAGCTTGAAAGTCCTGTAAGTGACCAAAAAATGTTGTACTATCCAAAATCATTGCATGCGATTTAGTAAATGATCCTATTTGGTTCGCCTATCTTAGGAATTTGTCAAGAAACCAGTTCTCAGGACCACTTCCGCAAAAACTCCTTGACAAGGCCAAGAATGGGCTGGAATTAAGGTTTGTCTTTATATCATGACTGCCACTATCTTATGATTACGATCTGATTTTTTTTTCTATACTCATGTACTGTAAATATACTTCAGATCATGTCCATCGTGTGGATTGCTATAGAAATGTCGATTTCCAAAAAACCTTTTTACAGTTTGAAAGCTCCTATTTATTGTTGGGTTGAAGAGTTGCTTACTGCTTTTCTCTTTATTATGTTTTGGTAGAGCTGACGGCTATACTGTTGGAACCTCAAATTCTTGTCAATCGGGCCGGTGTAAAGAGAAGAAATCAAAGAAGTTTGTAGTTCCACTCGTTGTCTCACTTTCCGTATCCTTGACCTTCTTGGCTGTCTTAATTGTTCTCTGGAGATTGAGAAGGGGAAAACACCCAGGTATCGCACCGTCTGCTCATTGAAGAAGTTGTCTGCACTTTGATTGAATAACACAATCATTAAGTTCGTGATTTGACAACAAAAATGCCTTCACTAATACGTGAAATGCTGTTTCCAACAGGTCGAAAGTTGGGTGGCATATCCAACAGAAAAGATGGGTTCTTGGAGACAAAAAACATACAATTTACGTACTCTGATCTCTTGAAGATCACAAACAATTTCCAGAGGGTTCTTGGAAAAGGAGGCTTTGGTACAGTCTACCATGGTCTTGCTAATGGTCAACAAGTTGCTGTAAAGTTGCTTTCCCAGTCATCTGCCCAAGGGTACAACGAATTTCAGACAGAGGTAAACTGGATTGCTTACGATTCCCATATCATCACGGATTCCGACTTCAAATTCCTGTCAATACAACTCCGGTCGTCAGTTGTAACTCGTAATTGCTTTTCTAACCAGAGAAATTGGAGAGGAACCTCAGAAACCCACACTAATTCACAAATTAATAAACAGTTATGTAGATTTGCAAATGCATAAAATATTTCACGTTGTTGAGCATTTGACCTAAATTAAGATATTTACCAACCACAGGCTGAGCTTCTGACGAGGGTTCATCACCGTAATTTGACATGTTTGGTTGGGTATTGCTATGAAGACACTCATATGGCGCTTGTCTACGAGTACATGGCCAATGGAAACCTGAGAGAGCTTCTTTCAGGTACATGCGAACTAATGTTTCTTATCCTTATTCGTTATAGTATTAGCTGCTCAACTTCTAAATGGCATAATTCATGTCTGGGATTGTTTTGTTTCTTCGTTGCTCGTGATCATCTGCTAACAACTAACCAGTTGAATGGTAAAAATCCATTCTGTTTATGCAGTTAAGGATGACAATAATGTCTTGAGCTGGGCTGAGAGACTTCAAATTGCATTGGATGCAGCACAAGGTCAGATTAGAATTTCACAGTTCTTTGGTTCTGCTGCTTATATACCTTCTTCTGAGTTCCATACGCGCACATTATTCTCTGTTTAAAAGAAGTTCCTGGGTACTCACTGCATGCAAAATATGGCTTGCAGGACTGGACTATTTGCATAATGGTTGCAAGCCCTCAATCATTCACAGAGACATAAAATCTACCAACATCTTATTAAACGAAAAATTTGAGGCCAAGCTGGCTGATTTTGGACTATCTAGAGTCTTTACCATTGATGACGGCTCCTTTGTGTCCACTAGAGTTGTCGGGACCCCTGGATACGTTGATCCCGAGTGAGTAATGCCTTCCAACACCCAACTGTTATTCAGGTTTTTGGCTATTTTGCATCAAGCCAAAGAGCTGAATAGTTTATTTCAACTGTATCATTTACTCTTCGTTCTTTTGACCTCAGGTACTATGAAAAACAGAGGTTGCATGAGAAAAGTGACATTTATAGCTTGGGAATAGTCATCCTAGAGCTGATAACAGGCAGGCCAGTAATCATAGGGACTGAGGACAAGCGCCACATATTGCAGTGGGCTAATTTTTTGCTAGCAACGGGGGATATCGGAAGTATTGTTGATCCCAAATTGAAGGGGATGTACGAGATTAACTCTGCATGGAAAGCTTTAGAAGTAGCAATGGCATGTGCCTCTCCCACTTCTTACAGAAGACCAAACATGGCTCACGTTTTAGCAGAGTTGACAGAATGTTTGGCAGCGGAGAAAGCTCGAACCGAAGGCTTGGAAGATACAGGTTCACAGGATTTGCTTGAAGTCAACCCGGGCGTTTTAGACGTTGAGCTTGGACCCAGGTAGAACCATCAGACCCATCACACAAATGTCGGGATTTTGCAGCCAAACAGTTCTTCTGGGCTCGGGAAGAAATCAGGCACGATTCCAGGCGTACCAAATTAAGAGCTTCAACAACACCTACACAAGTTAAAATTTTATTACTAAGATTTTTAAACCGATGTTCATTTCGATGAGGAAATGTTTTTGCATTCTTTTTTTTTGGGTCAGTGAATACAATTTGTGCATCTACCACTGTAAATTTAGCCTTCTCTTAAATCTGTTGGGTCAGGTTGGCCCATATGGCAGCAGTTAGGCCTTGGATTTGGGTTACCTTGTCAAGCCTCTCTTAGTACAATTTGAACGCAGGTAGATAAATGAAAATGATACATACAGGTTTTTTTTTTAATGCATACATTAATGGTACCAATTAGTAAACAGATCTTGGGATTTTTTTTGGGAGGAGGGGGGAGGGGTGCAGAAGAAGAAACATATTGAGATGGTTCAAAGACTCGGCTGAGACCAAGACCGAGTCGTCATCGGAAGGGGGTTTTTCGTTCTGATACCGAGACGAGATCACTTCGAGATGATGAATCGTCGAGAACTAAGCCGAGACGGATAGAAACGACCAAATCACCCGAGTCATCCCAATTCAACTTGAATTTTTATTATTTTTGCTAATTTTTTATTGCTTTTGTTTATCATTTTTTTTTATATTTTTTAGAATATTAAATGCTTTAAAAATTTGTGTCTCACCGAAACCGCGACCAATATGTCAAGACTGATATGAAACCGTCCGAGCCACGACCATGACCGCGACCGTGCTACCATGATTGAAACAATATAGATAATAGGTTTGGGAAATGCCAAGTACTAGCATGAATGTTGGCGGAAGACCATTGACGTGCTTGCTTGTCTGACAATACTCATTATGAAGTATGAGTACTTGCTCCAAGCAACATCTGATGTATGTGGTAATATTGGCTTAGGTAACATCTAATATTGAATACTTAATTATATGTAGTAAGTAGACATTGCATTTCAATTCTAAATTTACGCAGTACTGGAATCTCGTGTGCTCCAAATTGCAGCTTGCTGCAACTCAAGGTTCCGGATTCGAACTACTATAACTGGCGGAACTGGATGGTTGGTGGCTTGGTGCAGGATGGATCAGAGGTACTTGACCAAAGACCTGTAAGTTGCACCAGGCTTCCACCCTGCTGGAATCACATTTTTGGCCACCAGGATCTGCCCTGAATATTGTGACCTCAATCTAATTGAGAACGGGGGTCGTAACACAGAGCCAGCGTCAAGCTTCCAAACAGCCCCCCACGACTGTTTCATTTCCCACCATTCATCAGGTCCGGATGATTGCTTCAGAGCCACGCCCGCAAGATCACCATCTCCATCTTCAAACTCGATAACCGCGGCAAAATACTGAGGATTGGACCCCGGATCAACGCGGAATGCAACGTTCGTCCCCGGATACTCGCAAGAAACACTGAAGAAGGAGAAAATCATGTTAGGCGACCAACAAGGCTGCTAACTTCTAAGCGTTATGTTATAGTAGTATTATTATATATGGTAGGTACTATTTCATGGTGATTAAGGCTAAGTAAGGATTTGAGCGCCCAATATACCTTAATCCAAATTAATTAAACTAACTGACCGTGCATAGCTGATTTCCAAAACTCCGGCATCGCGAAGTTTTTGTTCTTTCCCGGGAACGGCCATGGCACCAAAAGCAGTTCCGCTGAGGTCGAAATGAGCAGGTCCGGAAGTGCATGGATATCCGGGACAAAAATCTGTTATAACAACTCTGACTGGCTGGCCGGAGCATGCCGGATGCTTTGTGCATTTCACCTACAGGATCATTTATTTTCCTTCAAGTAACACTAGCTAGCTATAGTATGTAAGAATGACCTGAGCAATAATAATTAGTTTTACTTTTCGTATTTATTAAAACAAAAAAAAAAGAGAGGAAGTAGTTTTTTTATTTTTCTTTTATTTTTGTCCAGAAAATAAAATATTACTACCTACTTGTATATTATGTGTGGTTGGGTTAGTCAACGGGTTACACGATTATAAACTAATGAAACCCAAAGTAGTGGCTCTAAAAGTATTCGATTAAGACAAAAGATGGAATGGTGAGCCAATTAGAAAACAATTTGGATTCTTACGTATTTTACCTGCGTTGTATTAGTGCACTCCCTGCATGCTTATGTAAGTAAACTTCAGTTGATTATCATAAATACCGGGAATTTGATCGCCCGTGAGCTAAGGACAAGGACATCAAGAAGTCAAATTTAGTAGTACTAATAACTAAGAAGGAAGTCATAGATATGTAGAGGTGTCAAAATGGGTGATTTGGACGGGTTTGGGTTGGGTAAAATGGGTAATGAGTATAAGTGAGACAACCCATTTATACCCATTTAATTATATGGGTATAAATGAGTAAGTCAAAATATGAATTGGGTAACCCAATTACCCATTTATAACCCATTTATTTTAACTTTTTGTAAATTCATTTATACAAACTAAATTATCAATTTATACCAAACTAAGAGAGCAAGTTAACAAACTAAGAGAAAATAAAATGATAAGATAAAACCAACACATAATAATAATAGTAATGAAACAAAGTAGTTAACATCATGACAAAATGAAAAATTTGAAAAAAAAAAATAGGTGGAGGAAGAGAGGAGGTTTCGAGGGAGACAATTCTAAATGGATTAATTGGGTAACCCATTTATACCCGTATACAAAAATTTAAAATACCCATACCCATCTATTCATGGACAGATATGGGTAAATTTAATTAAATGGATTTGTTTAACAGCTATATAGATACGTAACAAGCAACCCAACATTTATATTCAACTTGTAATGAGAATAAACTCACCATCCACGTGGGTGTAGAATAATTCAACAAAAGTGATATAGAGTACTCCAAACTTCAAATTGGTATACAAAAAAAAAGAAAAAAAAAAAAAGGCCCTTCAATCATTCCAATAACTAAAGTAGGAGCTACTGTATATATTCACAAGCTGTAAACCGGAGAATTAGCGTACTGGTATAATTTGGGTGTTGAAGTTGCATGCATGATCATAACATTCCATGCAAAGCCCGTTGGCGCAGTGCAAGGACTTCATGTACATATAAGGTTGATTTGATTAGTAGTACGGACGGCGGGATATGGTAATTTGGTTAATATATGATGAGATAGTAAAGAGTAGAGGCACCTGGTAACAGGCTCCACATTCTTTGCCTGCGTTGTAGAGAGATGGGCCAATCCCAGTTACTAACGAAGAAAATGGTGCCTGCGACACCAGGTTTCCATACCCACAGGCGCCTCCTGCATGCAATTCCAACCTATCTACATATTACGTATATATATAGTTCCAATCAATTGAAGTAATTAATACTAGTAACAAAGCTCGTTAATTACCATCGCTTCCGGCACCGTTGGGGCTGCCGTACCATGTTGCTCCTGCCGATGACCAATGGGCAGCTATGGCGGATAAGGTGAAATTCTTTGGTTTGAAGCAGTAGCATAGGTTGGAGAAACAACATGTACCGAGTAGTACACATGAGATGAACAGGGAAAAGTAATTCGGCTTGCTCCTCATTTCTTCCATTGTGTACGTACGTACTCAAAATCTCTTTTTTTTTTTTAAGTGCTCTAAAACAACAAATTAATTTATGTACGTACTTAATAATAAGCTAATGCCCCTATAGTAACGTTCCTATGTATAGACTATGCTCGTGATTTTCAATCATATAAGAAGTCAGTGGTATTTATAGCGCATTCGCATGTGCCTGTTGCTATCAAAATTAAGAGTCTACTTAATACTAACTCTTTCACTAATAATTTTCATTTGGTATGATTTCAAACTCAAAAGCTACCGTACAAAAGCTCGATTACATCAGAATCTCATGGCTCGCTTCGAGTCAAAAGCAAAGTTCATAGCTAGTACTATTTGTTTTTTCAAGTCCTCCATCGCAAGTTTCACAGGTAAGCACTTAATGCAAGATACCACATTTATGTTGGATCTCCACATCCAAGTAGAGCTGTAAATGAACTGAATCGAACCGAGTATCTCATGTTTGAGCTCTGTTCGTTAAGCGATTCGAACAACGTTCGTGTTCGTTCGTTAATTTTCGAACTCTAAACATGTGTTCGTGTTCGACTCGTTAAGCAAAGTTCGTGTTCGAATTCGAGTTCGTGTTCGTGTTCGACTCGTTTAACATAAACGAGCCGTTCACGAACATGCTCGAAATGCTCGAATCCAAATTATTTTAAACCTTAAATATGCCATGCAAATCATTAATCATTTTAAAAAACAATTAAAGCAACTAAGTGACTAAATTCTATTATTCATTAACTATACAACTAACATTAACATAAAAACAACAAATAAAACAAAGCAATTTGCCCTCCAAATATAAAAGTCTAGCCATAAAATTAACCTTAAAATTTGTCAAATGATAATTATGTCCATGTTCGCGAACGTTCGTTAAAACTCGCGAACATGCTCGTATTCGCTCGATTATTAATCGAACAAAAAAATTCGTTCGAACTCGATTCGTTTAACGTTTCGAACGAGTCTTTCACGAACACGAACGAGTCGAAACGAACCGAGCTAACAGCTCTATCAGTGCATATATTGCAGATTTCATATCAAATTGGTTATCATTTTTCTTGAGCCAAAGCATAATACTGGGAATTTTGTGATGGCATGGAATTTTATTGCTTAAATCAAGCACTTAAGCTCCACTTGGGATCCTCGGTGACATGTTTTCTATGCCAAGTGCTTAAGCTCGTGTCAATGACTCGATCAATAAAATGGAGATCAGCTTTGTCGGCAGAGATGGGGCCCCTTTTTCTTTTTTCTGTCGCTTACGGAGAACAAAAATTTCCAATAAATCTGGCGGTGATGGTGGTTATTGGTCGTTAATACTGTTGGGATTGTCATCTTCAACTCTATGATCCAACGGCCACGACCGAGTTTCATTTCGTACACTCGTCAGCGCTAATATAATTGCACATGCAGTTGATATATTGCTAGATATTTAATTCGGATGCTTGGATTTGATTATGATGGGGTGTAATGTCGACTGTCATTAATAAGAAAAAAAGATTAATTCGATGTAATGTTTTTTTGGCTTCATGTAACCAAACTCGCATCTTAGATATGCTTCAAAAATCTTTGCGAGAGGGAAATCCTACCCTCCGAATCTTTCCTTTCACCTTTTTCCTTTGATGCTTCATCCTTTAGATCCTACTCTGCATGAGAATACGAATCTTGTTTTCTTCTGGAACGTGCATGCAAATAAGACTCATTTACTAATTTTTCAAAGAATTTCACCCCCAAAAAAAATTATGAAAGAATTTCACCCAAAAAAAAAAAAGCAAGGGAGGGTGAAAAGAAATATGTGCTGTTGAATCGCCCGTGGCTTAGGCTTAGTTTGGATTGAGAGAAATGGGGAAGAGGAAAAAAAAATGAGAAAAGTGATGACTTTTCTTTTCAAAAGTTGATAGAAATAAAAGGAAAATGTACTATTAACATTAAAAGGAATTAAATTACCACATTTATTCATTACAGTAAACACCAATATTATTATTAAACTTGAGGGGGATAAATAAATAAAGAGTAAATCTTATATACATCGACAGTGTATATCACCGTTTGATTCATGACATGTGTGCAGAAATTAAATTTCAAATTCAAAATTTGCATAGTTGTCATTCATCCGACACTAACAGTATATACACTGTCAGTGTAAAAAAGATTAATCCGTACACAAAATACACATATTACTAAACGTTTCCCTCCCATTAGTATTACTTCCTAATAGCATGAACGGAAAGTGTCATTCTTTCCTCTCTTCTTTTTTGTTTTTTTAACTCTCCGCTTCTAAACTCCCAAACGAGGCCTTAGTGCTTCAGTTGGTTCTGTTACACGTAGTCCATCCAGTGTCACTGGATTTGGCCCAAAATCAGTTTTCGATTTGACTATTAGATGCAAGAAAAAGGCCCATTTTCAATAGATTTGGGCTATAAGGGATAGGTTGGTCCTGCCTGATTGTTGAAAAGGGGCAAAAAAAAAAAAACTGTGCTGATTCTGGGATGCCCCATAAAACACAGCAGCGGCATTGGGCCATTGGTGAATGGCTGACTAATAATCGGTTGGTTTTATAATTTGGGGTGGAAGATTGGCAAGACGGTATTGAATGTAAGATTATGTTTGACAACCCAATTGATGAGTTAAAGTTAATGGAATCAGATCTTAACATATTTAAATCATTTGATAATAAAAAATTAAATATTTGAATTAATTAAGTGATACTGAATTTTTTAGATAAAACTTACTCTCAAAATTAAGTGATAAGTGAATACTGAATGAGATATGCATTCAAATGTATTAAATTTAATACTTAACAATTTAATAATTTAATGGATTCATATTTCACATTTTAGATTTCAAATTTCAAACTTAAGTTTTATCAAACGCATCCTACAACATGTAGTTATTATTTTATCAAAAAGAAACTTGCATCATAAATATAATTTTATTTATTTTTTATTTAATATATACTTTAGAAAAAGCGTTACAATATTATTATAGGGGAAAAAATATCAAATAATCTACAATCCGAACAGAGCCATTACTATCATCGTGATTGAGTCCAATCCTTGTTAGCTGCTGATCTTAGCATCCCATCGGCCATCATTGTTCAATTATTATGTACTTGGCCTTAGGAAGCCAGGCCTCCATTTCATCGAAATAAAAGTTTTTTATTATTATTATTTTAGAGCTCATAATTATCAGAAAAGCAAAATATAATATGCCTTAAAGTGATAGCCAATAATCTTTTGGACCTCAATCCTCGTGAATCAGACCGCTCCATTCCAAGTCAAATAAAGAAAGAAGAAAGAGAGAGAAGAGCGGCAAATAGATGAAGGCTCCTTAATCACGTTTCATGACAAAGGGAAGAAAGGGATTATGAATCAAACTTGGCCGCCCCTGTGGTCTGTTCCTAAATCCTAACAAACATTGCAAGAAAATGCAGAGCTACAAAAGTCACTCTAATAGCTCACACCGTGAATGGTATACATCCACGTACACATGGAAGTTGGACTTCCATTCCACCGCCCTTTCTTAAATCTTTAAACTTTTCCAACTTTGAAACTTTCTTCTTTTCATTTGCGTGCCCGCTTGTATCATTCCATCGACTAAGCAACTATGGCCGGAGGGGCGGGGTTCGTCAGCGGTGAAGGTGGCCATGGTTATTCCTACTATAATGGAAGAATAACGTGGTTTGTGCTCTGTTCTTGCGTCATAGCTGCTATTGGGGGCGCTATCTTTGGTTACGATACTGGAATTTCAGGTTTACTCTTCTAACTCCTTGATTACTGGTGCTTCTTCCTCTATTAATGCTTCAAGAAATGAAGTCGTTGCATGTTTTTTAGTATCATCCTTTTCTGGGAATCATCAATTTTATTCCCTGTTCATTGTTTTGTATCCCTGCTTCATAAATGATTATCATATAGTTAATTCCCCTTGGCTTCTATATTCTCTCTGTCAAGGCTTCTCTTTTGGACATGCATATGCAGGTGAACACTCGATAGATGTTTAATTTTACTTTGAAATGGTTAATTACACTCCTCATTTAGGATGAAATTGTTGGGATGTTCAATTTCGGTTCTTAGTGTAGCAGCCTACAAATAACCCACCAAAACTTTGGATTGTAATAGTTTGTCAAAAAATTTTTAAGTACTCCTTGAACATATTTTTCAATCATCTATCCCTGTCTAGCTAAAGGCAATCAAATTGTTTGATTTTTGCCGAGTTTTCGAAATTACATCCATTGCCACCATGGTTCGAAGTCTCGGCCGAGACCGAGACGACTCGGCCGAGTCGTCACCGTCTCGGCCCCTACCGATATGATACCGTGACGAAACGAAACCGAAATACTTGACTCGCCGAGAAATCGGCCGAGTCGTCACCGTGACGGATTGACTCGGCGAGTCACACCGAGTCACTCCGAGTTATCCCGAGTCAAGACGAGAAATCAGCCGAGTCACACTGTGACGGATTGACTTGGCCGTTTCTTTTACTATTTTTTAATTATTTTTATTTAGCATGCTTTTTTATATTATTAACAATTTTTAGAATATTAAATACTTTAAAATTTGCGTCTCACCGAGACCGCGACCGATATGCCGAGACCGATGTGGAACGTTCCGGGCCGCGACCACAACCGCGACCGTGACTTTGAACCATGATTGCCACAGAACATTAAGCAATAACATAAAACTGAAATCAAGTAGTTAGAAGCATGATCACCCTAAATTCTAAACTTGTTATCACTGGGAGTTGTAATTGCCCACAAGTGTAGATGGTTCTTGTAGGGCCTTGACCGTATGGTATGAATTTATGAGTACTGTTTTATGCATGGGAAGGTGGAGTGACCTCCATGGAGTCCTTCTTGAAGAAATTCTTCCCTGACGTGTACGCCAAAATGGAGGAAACCACTGAGGTCAGCAACTATTGCAGATTTGACAGCCAACTTTTGACCGCATTCACCTCCTCACTCTATGTTGCTGGCCTAGTTGCTTCCTTCTTTGCTTCATCATTCACCAGCAACTTCGGACGCAAGCCATCAATCCTTGTTGGTGGTGCCTCATTTTTTATTGGCGCAGTCTTAGGAGCTGCAGCCTTTAATGTCTATATTCTAGTACTTGGTCGCGTTTTGCTTGGAGTTGGCGTCGGTTTTGCAAATCAGGTAAGCTGCTAGTTAATGTGATACTTCACCGGTTTTTTGCAATGCATTGCATTTAGCCTTGTGGCCATTCAATCTAGAGCTCCATCCTGTGGTTTTCTTGGTTGCAGTCAATTCCCTTGTATCTGTCAGAAATTGCTCCCCCGAAATACAGAGGAGCATTCAGTAACTGCTTCCAGCTGAGTGTCAGTCTTGGGATCTTAGTCGCGAACCTCATTAACTTTGGAACTGAAAAAATTAAAGGTGGATGGGGATGGAGGGTCTCATTAGGCATGGCAGCTATCCCAGCCTTGATCATGACTCTTGGTGAAGTATTCTTGCCAGAAACACCTAACAGCATAATTCAGTGCAGTGATGACTATGAGAAGGCCAAGCAACTCCTGCAGAAATTACGAGGAGCCGATGATGTTGAAGCGGAGCTTGGTGATCTCATTAAAGCCAGTGATTTTTCAAGATCCATCAAACATCCGTTCAAGAAAATCATGCAACGAGAATACAGGCCTCAACTTGTCATGTCAATTGCAATTCCATTCTTTCAACAAGTAACGGGAATCAATGTGATAGCCTTCTATGCTCCAATTCTCTTCCGAATAATTGGTCTGAAAGAGAGTTCATCTCTGCTGTCGGCAGTAGTGACCGGAGCTGTCGGTATGCTTACCACCATGGTATCAGTATTGGTAGTCGACAAACTTGGTCGAAGGGTTATGTTTGCTGTTGGTGGGATTCTAATGTTCGTGTCCCAAATTGTAATTGGAACGATAATGGCGATTAAGCTAGGGGATTATGGTGAAATAAACAGGGGATATGCGTTTGTACTTCTGTTCATGATCTGCGTTTATGTTGGAGCTTATGGTTTGTCTTGGGGGCCGTTAGGTTGGTTGGTGCCGAGTGAGATATTCCCACTAGAGATACGATCTGCAGGCCAGAGCGTAACTGTTGCAGTGAGCTTTCTCTTCACTTTTGTGATTGCTCAAACTTTTTTAGCTATGCTCTGCCATTTCAAAGCTGGAATATTCTTCTTTTTTGGAGGATGGGTGGCTGTAATGACGTTATTTGTGTATGCACTTCTGCCGGAGACTAAAGGCGTGCCGCTAGAACAGATGGACAGGGTCTGGAGGAGCCACTGGTTTTGGAGGAGAATGGTAATCAAAGACCATCAAAAGGGAGCAAATGAGGTCGAAAATTCACTATTGAGGCAAAGTTGGTGATGGGATGACCAGATATTCTCGGATATAAAACGGCCCATGCTGCCTTTTTTAGATTTAAATGTCATGCAAGTGACAAATTATTTTGGACGTTTTGAAATGAAGTTGGAAAGGCTTTCTCTAGATTTTTTTTTTTTTTTTGATAAGGAATGAGACACTAGGAAAAAGTTAAAATAAGCATTCCCAAAGAAAAGGGATTTCCCATTTAAGTGATCTATAAGATAAAAGTACAGCGGATATTCTGTCCCCCCTTTTTTTTTTATTTCACTCTCTATTTCATTTTAGATTGTACTGCCATTTATTTTTCATAAATAGTATACTTTATTCCTTTTTTTTGTTCTCTTAAATTCAAATAACTCCTAGCAAAGTGAAAAAAAATAAAATAAAGTACAACCCTCTGACAAAGTATACCTTCATAGCAAATGTGAGGTAATATTATATATAGGGATAATTTCAGAAACCTCCCTTGAGATTTCATAAAATGTCACTAAACTCCCCCCACGTTTTCAAAATCCCTCTTACCACCCTTTGAATTGACATTTTGTTAACAATGTCAGCCCCTCTAACCAAAAGTATTAATAGAAAATGCATTTTGGAGGAGAGAGAGTGCTTTAGTTCCCTTAATACCCTTAAGCTGACCAAAAAAAATCTACATAGAAAGTGAGGGGGTCAAAGTGTGAAATGCATAAAAATTGGACTGCAAGTGAGAAAGGTAAATGACCGTTAGGAAGGCAACTATTAGCAGCAATATTAAAAGGCAGAAATAGCTTTAAAAAATGGGCAGATTGAGACGAAATTGGTACAAGAAAATGACCAGTTATCAAAAGTATGACATTTTACTCTCATTTATTTGTTTGTGCTATGTTATTTGTACACCTTCTTAGAACTTTAAAACTTTGTAATCCACAATGTAAATAGAAAAATATATATCTAACTTTTTTTTTATAAAAACTCCCAAAAACAACCATTCAAAACCACCCAAGTTTTTTTCAATATATACAAAGTTAGTTTCCTTTCAACTCACCTTTATTATGAGGGTATTATTATTGGACATATGCATAAAAAAAATTCGATATTCCAAAGAACATTATCGTAGCCACATGTTCTAATTATATCAGTGTAAGGAAGAAAATTGAAAGAAAAATAAAATAAAATAAAAATATTAAAAAAGATATCGAAAGGGTAATAATAAGGATCCTATTCTCTTTTCTAAACTTACTACCAGTGTTGGATGTCAAAAGACATGGTGCAGATTTCTTTACCCCAACTAAGGATAATAGATTAAGAAATAACTAGTGAACTAAGGTAAGTATGAAACTAAAAGCAAAGATGGCCATGGGTAATTTTTTTTTTTTTAAATATTTGGTTATATTAAAAAATTATCAAGACGCTTGCACAATATCAATAATGGTTTATACTAAGTGCACATGAAAAGTCAAAACTATTATGTATTGGCCCTAAATTCAAGTTAAATTATAAAGTCCAATGTTAGAGGAAAAAGTTGAACTGGAAATCAATTTTTTATTTTTTTTTGTAAGTGGACCAATTGTTTCCCGGGCTTTAGGCTATTACATGCTTTCTTTCTCTTTTTTTTTTTTTGGCTTTTCATATGCTAAATAATTGCTACAATAAATGAGGTTATTGTTGACAATTCATTCATTTTGATAGTGACATGCGACACCACAATCACTTGAGGGGTGATAAGAGAGATTTTGAAAATGTGGGGGGAGTTTAGTGATATTTCATGAAATCTCAGGAGAGGTTTTTGAAATTATCCCTTATATATATTATACTAATATGCTGATAGTGTATACACAAGTTAGAGTAGATTTATGTCATATCTTACATATATAAAGCGCCAATCGCTTATGAACAGTGCAGAATGGGCCGGTTATGCCGTTATTTTTGTAACTTGGAAGGACGTTTTGGTCTTTTACTGATGGGTGGCAATGGTTTTTGTCGCGCCCCACTTTTGAAATGGTGTGAGTGGATTGTGTGGTGTGTGGTGTGCAATGTGAAAAGTAAAAGGCCATGGGACTTATAATGCGACGATTTGGCCAAATGAAGTTCAAAAGGGTTTTTTGTATCAAAAATGGAGTTGCCACTTGGTATAGAGTTAGGGTGTACCAAGTCACCCAAAAATGATATTTGTTTTTGAATGAAAAAAGTAAATAAACCCTTTTAGAGAACTTTTGGGTCTACGTAACCAAAAGAGGGATCGGGGGTCACATTTGACGAAGGGGAAGGCAAGGATAAAAATCCAAGGCACCCCTTCGACCTAGCCAAGGCTAGTTGCGTGACTTAAACCAATTTCTCCTAATTTTTCTACCCAAGGTATGTATCGCATGTTGGATATGACTACGTGAATGCAAAAACCTAGACCTAGGGGGACATGGGGGAAATTTCTCTTCAAAGGGTGAGTGGTGCCAATCACATTAATTGTGAAGCCCAATAATGATCCTTTGGAGAGGTCACACGTAATCCTAAATGACGTAAAAAATGAGTGGAATGCATGCCATGTGAAAGTGTGAGTTTGTGTGAAGTGAGAAAAGTGATAAAATAATAGGATGCAAGTGGAGGTGTGCAAATGAAGATAAAAAGTGTTCGTGTGCAAGTGAAGGGATATAAAGGTGCACGTGTGCAAATAAAAGTGTAAAGTGTGAGTAGTTAAGTGAAAACGTCCAAAAGTAGTGTGAAGTGAGAATGTGGAAAAAGGGTTAGAATATAAAGTAAGTGTATGTGATAGTGAATGAATAAAATGCATGAATCCTATAGGAATGCAGCAAGACGGGAACGGGGAGTCCTAACTTTGTGACTTAATCTTCCCTTTGATTAGAAGGCAAAACTAGCGTGCTAAGGCTATCGAGTAGCCACACTCGCTCGTTTCCCTTATCGAAAGGGGACTCTCAAGCAAATGAACCCTATAACTAGTATGAGATGCAAAACCTAAAAATGAGGGGAAAAAGGGGTTCGAGGAGCATGCCAATGATAAAACTAAGAAAAATGCATGACATGTAGTGAACATGCAAATATGCACTAACAAAAGGGGATGGCCTATTGGGTCTAGCGTTGGACTAGCCCTTTCTATGAATTCCTAATGAAATAATGAGCCACAACTAGCATTGGACTAGTGTGGTGACGTACATTCATCCATCACATTCATTCATGGCTATGGAAAGCGATTAGACATGCCAAACACCCATAAACACGTAGCACATAACACTTAGCATGCTCGACTAGATGCAAGGCCCTAGCAAAGCAAATTAACACGTAGCAACTAAGCATGCAAGACACATAAAGCAATTAAAACCCTAACTATTACATTTGCTAGCTAGGCACATGTCTTCAACAGGTCTTCATCGAGTACTCCTCCAAGCCCTATCTATTACAAGCCAAGAGGTGTACACATACCCCATAATGAAATACTTAAATAAAAGGCAAAAGTAAATAAAATAAATGCAAAGAATTGAGGAAAGGCAAGGAAAGCAACGTAGACATGCAATTCACATAACACGCAGGAGCACGTAGGGACAAATGAAGTGCAAATATAAGGGATAGAGTGTACCTCCCTTGAAGCGATGCCCTAACGTAGTGAAATTACTAACTTACCCTCCAAAATAATAAAAAGGTCAAGGTACCACTTAAATTATCAAATAAACCAGAGAAAATGGAAATAAACGCCAAATTGAATCACTCGTACTTAACCAATTAAGACAAACAAAGACCCAATTGAAAAGAATTAAAAAGGGACTAAAAACTAAGGGACTAAAAAAACATAAAATAAAATTAAGAATCTAAGGTGAAACATACCAAATCAAACAAGAAAATTCACAAAGAGGTAAATGAGGAACAATTTGCTAGTATCGAGGCAACAAAATGTCAAAAAATCCAAGAAAAATCAACTTGACTACAAATCTAGGAAAAAGAAATTATTAGACCCTTCAAACTCATTCTACAACCCCTTAAGTATCCACCCAAAACAAACCAAGATGTATTAAAGAGGAAATGGCATGTTAGGAGGACAAAATTAATTCAGTTTTCCAAATAATTGGGCCATGGAAGCATTAGATGGAAGCCAAAGGGTTGGAGTGCAATTTTTGGAAGTCATTTTACATGCAAGTTTCATGCAACCACGTAAAGAATGCTTCTGCAAATATTTTTCTTAGGCTTTGAAGCCTTTACACTTTGCATGACAGATTTTCTAAGAAAACAAGACAAAATTCTCAAAACAAAGTCCAACTTCAAGTTCCTACCAAATTCATCATACATGTAAGAGCCAAAATGAAGATGTTTTGTATGCAAATCTGGTACAACAAATTGGAAATCATTCCAGCAACAAAGGACTTTTAACAGCAACGAATGAAGCTTGATGCAATTTTCTTTTCCAGTCACAGCTTATCATGCAAACCAGATTTTTGATTCAACTACATGGCTTTGGTTGGATACTTTCCAATCCCAACATCATAACTCTAACTAAGCAACAAGTTACTTAACCTTAACTCCAAACAAACAAGAACAATAAAGGAGCTAATGCATTACAAAATTCTGGACAAACATTCATATGGAATGGTTCGGCAACCTAAAGTTTATTTTCCAGCAAAACATTCGGCCATTGCTCCAGTAATTCAGGTTTTAAACATGCAAACTCAAACACCTAACCTCCTACTTCCTTTCCCTCAAAACAGATTAAACATGCAACTTAGGGGGAAAGGCTTGATGTGCAATCACAAAAAAAAATAAAAAAAAAACAGAACAGAGAATGCAACTTTTTGTTCTTGCTAAGAAATTTTGTAACTACGAAACTCACGCAGGTTAAAATGCCAAAACATTTCATTAAACCCAACCATTTATTCAGCAAATGCACACATGTTTTCCAGATGTCTGTTTTAGTAATGAAGAAACCAAAAAAAATGCAGCAAAGACAACACCACGCTTCAGCTAATGTATCAAAATGCAGTGACGGACAAGGAGCAAATGATATTGTTGTGGTCTGCTATCATGCCAAACCAGCACTGCTTCAAATTACAGCCGACAAATGCGATGAAATACCACCAAGCAACCAGCAAAACAAAAGAAAATTCAAGACATTCCATGGACTCAGCAAAATGCAGCAATTTTTACTGAATGCAGCTAAAATGCAGCAAACTGTAGCGAAAGACATCACTTTCGTCTTGCTGCAATTCACCCACGAAGCATGCCCAAACATCCTACCAAGTGTAATGCACCAATGCAGTAAGGAAGCGTGAACTAGCTATTCAAACATGCAAAAATGAAAACCAGAAATTCCAACCCATTTCCCAAACCAAAGAAAACCATGATATACAAGCCAAAAGAAAAGAAAACGAAAACCAAAATGATAGGACAGAAAGGCCGTGCGAAGTCTGGAAAAATCTGAATAGATGTCACTCAAAGTTGGGAACTTTCAACCATTTTCCTTCGACTAAAACCCAACCATACAAGAGCCGACTCATTAACCCAACACTAGACTCATCGTTATTCAAACAAAAGACACCAAACCCAAGCAGAAACCACCAGTCAATTCTGAAGCATAAAAAAGAAAAGAGACGGAACCAGAAAATCAGCAAACAGAATGCAAGTCATAACATAAAGGAAGCAGCTTTTAGCTATAAAAGATGAAAAAGTACCTGGACCACGAGATGGAATGTGGAATGACCAAGGAGAACTCAGATGATCTTCCCCTAAGATTGAACGCTGCAGGTGGCTCCGTCGCCTCCCCTTTAGCGCGGTTTTCCGATGGATTTGAGTGGTGATTTCTCTTCCAAGAACAGCCGCAGGTGGTGGTGAGATTCTCCCGTTCAGCCTTGCTTTCACTCAGCTGTTAATTCCCTTTCTGCTCAAAGACTCTCGCCGCTAATCCTTTTCCTCTCAGATTTCAGCCGCTATCTCTCTATCTCTCTTTCTCGTTTCTTTTCTTTCAGAACCCACGCCGCCAATCTCTTGCTTGCTTTGTTCTTCCTTCAGATTTTTTAGCCATCACTTAATGCCCAGATCCCTTTCTCTCCGCCTTCTCTCGGGTTTTTCTTAGCCGCTAACTCTCTCTCACTCCAAAACCCTCGCTCAGTTTTTCTTTTAGCCTGTCGATGCTCTCCCCCAAAAACCTCTCTTGCGGCTGTAGCCCTTTTTTCATTTTTATATCAACTCACAACCCCTAAACCCTGTATTCAATGGTCAGAAAATCATCCCCTTCAACCCATTTTTCTTGGCCATCCGATGAACCAGCCCCTCGTCCTTGGCACGCTGCAAAAACAAAATGCAGCGTGCATGCGCGGCCAAAATCTTTTTTTTTTCTTTTTTTTCTTTTTTTTTAACACAACTTGATAATTATAGAAATGATAAAATAAAACATAAATAATAATAATAACAAGATTACACAAACCGGGTAATAATAATAACAAAACAAAAATAATTTTAAACAAAAAACTTAAACAAAAAATGGCCATTTTTAATTTTTCAATTTTTCGTTTTTCATCATTTTCTTTTTCTCACAATAACTTAATAAAAATAACTAAAGTGCCCAAAGATTGAATTTAAAGAAATAAACATATTTTTGTGAACAATTTTTCCTCTTTTTTTCTTTTTCTCTTTTTTTCATTTTTCCAATCCAACTAAAGCCTATTTTTTTTGAATTTTTCTTCTTTTCCCTCTTTTTCTTCAATTTTCTCTTTTCTCCTTTTTTATGATTTTTCATTTTCATTTTTCTTTTAAGAAAGCATTGAATTTAAATTACAAACGACTAAATCATATTTTTTTTGAATGTTTTTCTTTTTTTCTTTTTTTTTTCAACAAATTCTATGATAAAACTTAAAAATAAAAATAAAACTGGAAACTAAAAACTAAAAATGAACACAACAAATAAAAAACTAAAAATGAAATTACACCAAAAATTTGGTGTCTACAGTTTGCCCCTCTTTGTCTGAGTTTTGGAAAAACTTGAGACAAAGAAGTAGACACCAAATACTTACCTGTGTTATTGGGCTGCAAAAGACTCCAACGAACAGGAATTCTAACACGGGACTGACCCGAATAAGAATTTAGAATTGGGATAGACCCACGGGATAGATCCGGATAAAATGTAAATGGGATAGACCCAGACAAAAATGTAGACGGGACTGACCCGAACAGGAATTTAAATTCGATGAATTGAAGTGAAATGGAGTGTTGGTGGGGTTGACCCATGTTTATTGGTGACGCAAATGAAAGAAGCGAAATGAAGTGTTAATGGGACTGATCCACGTTCCAGCGGTTATGAAAATGAAATGCTTACTGGCGGGACTAACCTCAGCTCCAGTGGCTATGAAAATGAAATGCTCACCGGCGGGACAAACCCAGCTCTAATAGCAATGAAATGCTTTTGACAATCGGACAGTGGGATACAACCCGAGCCTGCCGAGGTCGGAGGGATAAAACCCATGCCCAAACGAAAATAAAAGCGGTCAGTGGGATAAAATCCGAGCCTGCCGAGGTCGGAGGGATAAAACCCATGCCCAAACGAAAATAAAAGCGGTCAGTGGGATACAACCCGAGCCTGCCGATGGAAAATCGGAGTGGGATAAACCCGAGCCTGCCGAGGTCGGAGGGATAAAACCCATGCCCAACGAAAATAAAAGCGGTCAGTGGGATACAACCCGAGCCTGCCGAGGTCGGAGGGATAAAACCCATGCCCAACGAAAATAAAAGCGGTCAGTGGGATACAACCCGAGCCTGCCGAGGTCGGAGGGATAAAACCCATGCCCAAACGAAAATAAAAGCGGTCAGTGGGATACAACCCGAGCCTGCCGAGGTCGGAGGGATAAAACCCATGCCCAAACGAAAATAAAAGCGGTCAGTGGGATACAACCCGAGCCCGAGGTCTAAAAGCGGTCAGTGGGATACAACCCGAGCCTGCCGAGGTCGGAGGGATAAAACCCATGCCCAAACGAAAATAAAAGCGGTCAGTGGGATACAACCCGAGCCTGCCGAGGTCGGAGGGATAAAACCCATGCCCAAACGAAAATAAAAGCGGTCAGTGGGATACAACCCGAGCCTGCCGAGATGAACTAGATTTGATTTTTTGACTTTTCTGGTGATGATTTTTGATTTTTGATTTGATTTTTGACTTTTCTGGTGATGATTTTTTATTTTTGATTTGATTTTTGACTTTTCTTTTTGACTTTTGAGAACCTTTCTAAAAATTAATTTGCCCCAGTTGGATGAATTTTTGCAATTTGAGCCCATAGTTGATTCTGTATCGCCATGTTGTTGCACCTTTTGATCAAATTAGCTTGCAACATTTTCAAATCTGCCCTTGTTCATCGGAGGACTCTTCCCGACACCAATTCCAGTGCGAGGTGTGATTACTTTCATCTGTGCATGCAATTTTCCTGTGAAAGAGAAAAACAAAGAAATTGCCACCACCATTTGATCCGTTTTCCTTCGAGAATCGTGTAAACATGAGTCTTTCGACGCCCTTATCAACTTTTGCTGCGGCAGCCGATTGAGTTGGATTTCTCACCCAGGCTTTTCCGATTTTCAAACTGACCAGGTATGTGCTTTGCCATATTGTGAAGTCTGTGTAGCTGGCTTGGCTGAATTTCAACTGTTTCCAAAAGATGACTGAATCTAAGCATGCTTTTGCAATAAACCATGGGGATTGTCATTCACCACAATTCAATGATAAAGAATGAGGTATGCAAGAAAATTCACATGTCATGTAAAAATAATTATGCACAAGAATGCACACTTAACCATTTGTGCTTAAATTCTACAAAAAATGCCATGAATGCAAGTAATTTAGAAAAAATGAGTTTCCTAAGAATGTATTTGCAAAAGAATGTTTTACAAAATGACAGAGTTTTGGCCAACGGATGTCATATTCGAATCTCTGGGTATCCTTGTTCTGGGATTCAGTATTGGCAGAAGTATGACAAAAATGAGGAGAAATCCACATGAACCAGGTCGCCAACCGTTCCTCCTCGTGCTCGCTTACTGCAAAAACCTTACCTTGGCGCCCTTTCGGGTCTTCACCAAGGTTGCCCCCACCCTTTTCTGTTTTGTTTTGTTTTTCTCTCTCTTTTTTCTTTTTCCTTTTTTTTCTCTTTTTGTTTCGTGTTTTTCTCTTTTCTTTCTTTTCTTTTGAGGTATCCTTTCGGGTTTTCACCTAAAGAAGCAAATGGAAGAGCTCAACCATGATCGACTCAGAAATGTAAGTTGAAAAATTACTGACATCAGTAAAACGCGCTTCCCTTATAGACTTAAACGAAGGCATCATGGACATCATTTGTCAGTTGACTAGCAAACTTCCCAATAGAAATACATCAAGTGACGAAAGCCAGGACTTTGGGCTTTTGTAATGAAGTCAGGTGGGGTGTTTTCAAGAAGAGTTGAGGTTTGAAAGTAATTTGTGCTTATGCGAGGTGAAATAACCTGAGATTGCATCATTTTGCAATTATCTCCAATTTCTGAACAAAACCGAGGAAATTTGCCCCAGTCTGATTGGATTTTTCTTTCTTTGCATTTTCATTGCATATTTCTCACTTTTGCATTTTTCTTCAAAACTAAATTTGCCCCAGTGTGGGGTTCCTTCTTTTCCATTTCTTCTTTTTCTTTTTTTTCTCTTTTTTTTTTTTAAAAAAATAAATTTGCCCCAGTGTAGGGTTTTCCCCTTCTAAACATCTCTTTTCAAAATGAATTTGCCCCAGTGTGGGGTTTGCAATCTTCAGGGGCTGCCAAACGAAAAAATTATTGTTCTGATAGCTCAAAAGGGACGACTAGGGATGAAATGTTTTGATTGGAAAGGAAAATGGCCTGACTTTTGCCTCGTCTCTTGCACGACTTCCTAGAAGGAATTTGCATAATCAAAAATAAAAAATTTCTTACACATGTCTGAGTTGACAGGTTTGAGAGAATGTCTGTCTATCCATGAATGCTCCGCCAGGTAATACCTTTTGAACGCCCAATGAGCTTTGCCTATTTGAAGCAAATTTGCCTTCGACTTCATCTTTCATTACTTTAGCACTTTGTTCCCTTCTTCGGAAGATCAGTGGCGGCCCCTTTTATTATGAACACAGGCCATGCATTTTGACAAAATTGGTCATGGTACATAGCATTCAACTGCTTTTCATTAATCAGAATCAATCGTCGATGATACTGCCTTAACCAATCAGCTTTCAACCTGGTCGGAAAGGGATTTTCTTCAATGAAGGAATTTTCCAAATGGAGGTATTTTCCAATGTATGGCTTCCTCAAAGAAAGGATTTCTCAATGAGGGAGTTCTTAATGAAGGGTTTTCTCAATGAAGGCTTTTTCAAAAAAAGGATTTCTCGATGAAGAGATTTTTCAAATGAAGGGATTTTTTTTTTAATGAAGGAATTCTCAAAGAAGGGATTTCTCGATGAAGAGATTTTTCAAATGAAGGGATTTTTTTTTTAATGAAGGAATTCTCAAAGAAGGGATTTCTCGATGAAGAGATTTTTCAAATGAAGGGATTTTTTAATGAACGAATTCTCAAAGAAGGGATTATCGGATTCCAGAACAATGTTATTCAAAGGGTCAAATAATTTCCTCTTTGGCCATCGCAAAGAATAATCAAATAAACAAAATAAACAAATTATGCATTTCATGAAACTCCAAATC
Source organism: Coffea eugenioides (assembly GCF_003713205.1). NCBI lineage: Eukaryota > Viridiplantae > Streptophyta > Magnoliopsida > Gentianales > Rubiaceae > Coffea > Coffea eugenioides. The sequence continues at coordinate 5,241,184 of NC_040036.1, read as the reverse complement.
AAAACAGAAACAAGACAAAACTCAATTGCAGAAGATGCTTTCGTTAAGCTATTTACATATGCAAAAAAAAGTTTTCGTGAATCTTAGTAAATGACAACCCCTAGATTCATTGAAATTTCCTTCGAGAGGGAGGATAATCAGCCATCCAAATTGTGCAGAGCTTCTTCAGGATTTTCAAATCTCATCGTTGGAGGTAGATGCCTCAAAGGTGTCCTCGTGTCTGGGAAAGGGGTTTGTACTTATACTTGGTCCTTGTTCTTCTTTCCCCCTCAAAATTATGTCTCCGGCCTCAATCATGTCTTGGATTTTGTGCTTAAGTACCCGACAATTAGCAGTAGAATGTCCAGGAGCTCCGGAATGATAGGCACAAAAAGATTGAGGATTATAATCAGGAGGAAATCCTTTAGCATAGGCTTTAGGAGGTATTGTACCAATTTTCCCTGCGGCCTTGAGCTGCTCATATAGTTGATCCAAGGGCCGACCTAAATTGGTAAAAGTTCTATATCGGGCCGGATCTTGGGTGCCAGCGGTTTGTTGATAGTTATAATTATGGTTGATGGGTAATGTGGGTCTTGGATGATAAGGAGAGCGAGGTCTAGTTTGAAAATTATGTGGAGAAATATGAAATGGTGTTATAGGTGTGTTTGGGTAATTTGGTCGAGGTTGAGGATGAGGGGTATTAATGTGATAAACAGGATGAGGGTTTGAATAGTAAGGGTAAGGGTTTGAGTAGGTAGGGTATTGTCGAGGTCTGGGTATTGGAACAGGGTTTCGATTCCAGACAAAAGCAGTTTCCCCCTCTTTCTTTTGGAATTGTTGCTTCTTCCCATTACTACCTTGGCTTTGCAAAGCATCCAGCTGGGACTTGAGGGCAGAGACATTAACAATCTTCCCAGCTTTCACGAAGTCATCGAATTCTTCAAGCTTATTAACAATTGCGGCAAATGAGCATCCAGTCATGCGGAAAATTTCTTCAAAGTACGGCGGATCATGTGCCTTAATGAAAGTTCGTATGATTTCGTCCTCAGTCATTGGTGGCTCGACTTTGGCAGCTATTTTCCTCCACCTCTTGGCATAAGTCTTGTGGTCCTCAGAGGGTTTTCTTTTTGTTCCTTCCAGCGTAGTCCGTGTTGGAGCTAGCTCACAATTATACTCGTATTGCCTTACAAAAGCATTGGACAGATCCAGCCAGGTCTTTGCTTCTTCGGGTTTCAGCTTGGAATACCAGTCGAGTGCATCCCCCTCCAGACTTTCTGGGAATAGCCTCAAAGGCAGATTTTCATCATCTGTTGGCCTACCCAACTTGTTGGCGAACAATCGGAGGTGTGTCTTGGGATTGCCCGTGCCATCGTATTTATTAAACTTCGGAGTTTTGAACCCCTCAGGTAACTGCACATTCGGGAAAAGGCAAAGCTCGTCGTAATCCAGAACTCCTTGCTTGTTTAACCCTTGACTTTTCTTCATAAATTCATCAAAGCGGTCAAGGCGCTTAAGCAGCTTCACATCAACGGGAGCAGAAGATTCCCCCATTTCTGGCTTGGTTTGAATAATATGGTCTGGTAGGAATGGCTCAGCGGCAGTGTGATAAAAAGTATGAGGCTCGGGGGGTATGTTTGAAGTGATTTGCGGTTGGGGACCTTGCATGTGAGTAGGAAAGAACGAAGGGTTAGGAGGGTAAGTGTATGGCAAATTTATGGTGGGATAGGTGAAAGTTCCTTCGGATGGAATGATGAAGGGTGGAGTAAAAGTGGTTTGGGTCGTGGGCATGACCAATGATTCTGGCCCCGATTGACTGACGAGTACAGGCTCGGGTTGAACTCCGCTACTGATAAGCTCATCGATTAATTTCTTTTGGGTGGCCATTTCAGATGCCATCTCACCAAACTTCGTAAGCATCTCGGTCAGTTGGACCCCCAAACTTGCAGTCTCAGGTTGGGCGGTTGTAGCAGACCTATCCGATTGTTCCGGTTGTGAACTCATGTTTACACGACTCCTCTGGGCTTGACTACGGGATCGCGTTATGATGGGGCTTCGACGAGAAGCTATGTTTAAATATTACCTGAGAATATTTTGAAAGATTGCCTTTAGACTCAACCCTCGCTTAATTATTCCAAAGAAAATAAAGAAAAAGAAAAGAAAAAGGCAAGAGTTAGTAGATATCCAGAAAATTCGGATGCATGTCCTATGGGGGGAGCCCTTTTTGTGCCAAGGGTAGGCCTAGAATGATGATGCAATCCTCCAGAGCAGGCACTATACAATACCTGATGGATCCGATCAGCTTATGGAGTGAAAAATAATTTGAAAAATTTGGCCCATTGGAATGAGAAGAGATTGATCACTTTTGATCGATACAAAAACTTGCAAAAACGCACGGGTTTGACCTTGACGAACTTCCTATCGAAGAGATTGGAAATCGTTTTGACAACTTTTCTCAGTGAAGCACGGGTCAAAACTCCAACTGATCAAATGGCTGGATGCAATGGATGCTTTTCTCAAAATCGACTAGGTTTTCCATTTTGAAATTCGACATTGAAATCCTAATTGGTCAAATGAAATTGACAATTTATTAAAAATCGACCGGATTACCCTAAAAAGGGAAACAGGTCAAATGAATTGAATGAAATTTAATTTATCCAAAATTAATCAGATCACCCTAAAAAGGGTAAATTGATCAAATAGATTGAACGAAACTTGATTTATTCAAAATCGGCTCGGTTGCCCTAAAATGGGTAAATTGGCCAAATGAATGATTTATTCAAAAATCGGCCGAATGACCCTAAGAAGGGTAAATCGGTCAAATGAATTGACGATTTATTCAAAATCGATCGGATGACCCTAAAAAGGGTAAATTGGTCAAATGAATTGATGATTTAT
>NC_040036.1:5172480-5230522 GCF_003713205.1 Coffea eugenioides | reverse complement strand
GCATGCTTAATATGTGACAGAAGTTTTTGACCATCTTGTGAGAAAGTTTTGTCAGGCTTTTCCGACCTTCAGGTGCATCAATAACTGGATGAAATTAACAGCAAAGCAGAAAAGCTCAAGAAAGTTGGAATAAAATCTCAAAAATCAGTCTTTCTAAAAAATTTTAAATAGAAACTTGATTTGTGAGTACCTCCTTCAAGTTCATGTCCAGGAGAAGGTCTTGGTCCCATTGAAAATGCAAATCTCTCACACATCCTTTGCAAAGTAACAATCCATCTCTTGGCTCCATATGCTTGAGAATCACAAACCATATCCTTATAAAGAGGGTGAGTAAGAGATCTATCATCCACTTGAACATGTTCAACCCATGCCACCTACGGACAAGGATATAAATATCAGCTAGGTTGAATACGTATGTCTACTAGCAATTTCTTGGTTGATGCTATCTAAAACTTGATTAGGTACTGATTTATATTTTTTTTAGGTACTGACTCTATCATTTTTAGCACACAGTAAAAATACAGCACACAATATGCACGAATTAGATATTGTTAGAAAAATAATAAACAAATATATGAATTGTCATGTAAACTGATATTTGTTTATACTTGTTTCGATCAATCTGAAGTCTCAACTGAAACAGATGATGAAATGAGCACTGGAACTTACATTTGCTTTTCCATTGGGCATGTCTTGAATAAGGCAACCGGAAGGAAACATCCATGTTTGTGAAGAAGAAGCATCTTCTAGCTCCTTAAGGGAATCATAGGAAACATTTACGATCACCCACGTTGTTGAATCAAGTTGTCGGATATAACGAAGGAACGCCAACTCTCTGGGTGCAACAAGAGGTGAAAGAACGTGCAACTTTTCATGCATCTGCAATAACACATCCATAAAAATTAATCAGTTTTGTATTCCAATGGCTACTACTACGTGATCAAATTTTCATTAAGCAAAATTACAAAAGAATTATACCACAAATAGAGAACCACCCCTTTTTCCCGTGTCAAGCGCTTCAATTGTCCTAACTTTGGTGACAATTGTAGGAAAAAAGTCCATCCATTTTTCCTGTAACATGAATAAGACATTAAAAGATAAATGGAATACTTACGTGCTATTGAATCTAATAAAACTAAATCATAAGTCATATCTCATATTTGATGGATTAAGGGAAAAAAAGAAAAAAGGAGCAAGAGATATTAGAGTAAACCGGATCTTGAAATATATCAATCAAGTGCCTGGCAGTAATTGGCACAAGTCCTGAATCTCTTGATGATTCTATCCAAGAACTAGAGCTGTTGATATGGGATATTTTGGGATATAGCTTGTCATAAGTTTCCCGATGAATCAGATATCTCTCATTAGTTGGAGACTTAACCCATAAGGGCTCATTTCCTCGGAAAAGCTCTAACAATTCATCCATGGCATTAACAGCAGTTTCAACCATCACAGATTTTTCCATCTCTTGTATTTCAGAGAGCCTTTGAGGTAACAATGTGGTCATTGAAGTCCCTGGAATATTTTCACCTAAATATGATAGGGGACTAAAAGATGGTGGCAAATAAGATTCGAGTACTCCAGATCTTCTGGAAAAAGTGGATACCACACGGGATGCCCTTTCAAGCTGCAAATATACATAGCAAAACAAATAAATCAGTAGTAGTTAATTAGGAATTGTAAAAGGTAAATTAGATTTTGTTTAAGTTATATTTGAGAATTTCAAATAGATGAAGATAGATTAGAGTACCTCTTGTTTCAACCCAGCATTTTCAACTCGTAATCTTTCTAGATTTCTTTGCCTTGCTTCTTCTCCAGAAGATGCATCCTCACATTTTGGGCATACAAGATTCCTTAATGCTTCTCTCATAACAAGATTCTCATAATAGAATCTGTCATTTTCAACTCTAAGGGCATCGTTGTCAGCTCGTTCATTGTGGCTCTGGAAAAAAAAAAAAAAAAGAAGATCAAATCATAGTAGATGATTTTCAATGTCCCTAAATTTTTATTTGAAATCGTTTTTAGTTCCTATAGTTTGACCGCGCGTGCAACTCATGTGACAACCATCAAAGATATTATTATTGTTGCCAAAGGCAACATTATCCCAAAAAAAAAAAAAAAACAGTTCTCACCGTTTCCATTTTCCAATAGATTCTTATTTCTCTGTCTAAAATTGTCGAGCCCAACTCACCAACATCAAGATAATATATTCACCAAGTAAATATATATCATTAGTATTCTCAATTTCTTTTGAATGTGAAATGGGACAGGAACTCGAATAATGAGTCCTAACATTTGAACATGCAATATTAATTAGAAATGTGAGGGAGCTCTTAGATATTTTTAACCAAAAACATCAATTTTACTCATTAATTCAATTATGAAAGAAAAGTACAGAACTTGAAGAAACATATTTAAGCACAAGGACCTTCCAATAATCATCCAATGAATCTCATGCATTCGTCCCATTTTATAGAAAGAGAAGTAGTGCGACCAAAGAGCAGTTGATATCTTCCGTAAACTCCCAATATTGGATAAGAGCAAAGATTCAATGGTACAAACAAAAAAACAAAATAGTTTTTTTCTTCCGTATGAAACTACACTTTGATTCTTTATAGATTTGATTTCCAAAAAAAAAAAAAAGACACTACCTATGAGTTGTTGCCTACGTTATGCATAGACCCTTTACGAGAGAATGAAAGATATTGGAAATACGTGGTTTTCTCATTGATGATAGTGCTCTTGAATGGTTATCACATGAGTTGCACATGAAGAATGACACAAAAAAAAAGTAGCATTTTAAAAGAACTAAAAATATAAAAAAATAAAGAAATAATATACCTTTGTTTGGGTTCTTTTATTTTGGAACCAGAACTTGATTTGTCTAGGTTCAAGCCCTAGTTCTCTACTTAATTGTCTCCGTTGATTTTCATCTGGATGAGGACAGTCTTTGAAAAACCTACCAACCAAAACATCTTGTAAAGACGTAGGATTAGAAGAATAATATAAGTGCTACTTTCTTTTATTTTTTCAAAAACAAAATGAACTATATCTGTCGAAGATGTGTGCAAAAAAAAAATTACATGGGTCATCATAAATTTTAAATTTAATAAAAATCTATCATGCTTGCAAGAAAACATGGAGAAATAAAATGAACAGAAAAGAGTAAATACACAAATGTTTAGAAAGGATCTAGCATGTAAAATGTAAACTAAAACTTTTGAAAGTTTCATTGAAACGTATAAGATGGTAAATAATACTGTTATCTCTACATAAACTAACAATAGAAATAATAATTATCTTGTAAAAAGGATTTACCACTAAATTGGGTTTACATATAAATTCCAACATTTCAATAGAAGAAAAGAGAGAAAATAGTTATGTTTTGCATCATAAATCAAAATAATTAACACAAACTTTTTTATTTATGATGATTTACTAAAATCAAGTAATATTGATATTTCAAAGAAGATTAAGATGTGTTTTAGTGTATTTAAGTAGCTTTAAACAACGTTTTTGCAAATAATTATTAGTATTTCATGATCATCAAGATAATCCTTAGGAACTTCATATGCACAAATACTACGAGGGTGAGTAAGAGAAATTTCTATTCTTACTCTTCAAGTCGTTGGATTTGTTCAGCGGAGTGTCGATGATACTGTTTTCTCTCCCTCTCCCTTCTTGAGTTTGAAGAATCGTCATGTTCATCAGCTGATCCACTGCCCTCAGGTGCAAAATCCATTTCTGCCTTCACAGTAACAAAAAAAAAAAAAAGAGTGAAGGTATTGTAGTAAACAATATTGACTGGGACAACACGACTTACGCCTAACTAGTCTACTTTTTAGTACTTATATCGATATAGTAAAAGCATCATATTCACCACTAATCTTGAATGACATCACCTATGAAATTTTCACAAAATAAATACCATATACAAAAGAAAGAGGCATTCGAAAGAAGAAAGAAGTTCCTTCTACCTAGTATACTTTTGCTTCAAATTGGAGTTATGTTTCCTCGTTCTCTATGCACCAACAAATTTTGGATGGAGATGCAGAGCTTTTCTTATCCTTAATGCTAGCTGTGAATAGCATGGCCATGGGGTTTGCTTGTCTATGCTCATATAATAGCATGTGCTACTCCATATAAAGAAAGTCAGGTAGGCAATTTCCTACATAATCCAGAATCTAAAATGACCTAAAATAGTAGGAATCAAGATATTTGTCTTAAAGGAAATAAAAACTTTAACATGTATGACTAGACCAAGCATGGAAAAGTATCAAAATACATTGACCTTAGCCTTATTTGCACATTATCATGTTAATCATTTTTGTTTAACGCAGCGAGTTACCATTTTCGATGTCTATGAGCCAACTCAGGATACTTAATTTAAGGCGATCGATCAAGTAATTTTCATTAAACAATGAATTTAAGGTGATCGATCATGTAATTTTCATTAAATATTATTCAATAACGAATGCTTAATCAAGAAAATCACCTAATTATTGCTTAAAAATTTAATTAAACTTTTAATTAGCGTGTTGTGGAATTGAAAATTTTTCTAATTAAGAAGTATTGCGGAGAACTTCCAAATAATTGTTTTGTTTTTGTTTTGAGAACTTGATTAGCTCATTATTTTCTTTTCTTTTATTAACGGTTAATTTATTTTTGCATTACACTAACTTGTCATATATAATTTGTCTAAAACACTTATCCAAACGACATATAATCATTCCAATTAAGAATTGAAGGCCAAACTTATATTAAAATCTTGCAAGATTCAAGGGATCAAGCTAAATCTATTATTTTTCATACATTTAATCTCTATCTTGTTAAGAGATAACAACAATTATACTATTATTTCTATGCTAGGTCCTTAGAAATCCTAATGCCATGTTATCAGGTTCCACTTTTTAAAAATAATCTCAAATTTCTGACTATAGGATAGGAAAATATTTTTTCTATGCGAGGCATGTAGCAAAGATGTGTTTTTAAATAAATCTCAATAAACAATTACTGTGCTAAAATACTTTTTACATATACTTAATCGTGGATATCATCATTGCTTTTTCCTAGTAAATCACGTTCTCTTTGTTAGAACATAGTTAATCACTTTGTCTAGCAGAATTATCAATCCAAGATAATTATATATCGTAATTTAACTAATTCTCATATACAAGTAATCATTGCTGTTGTGGTTGATATAAATGTTTGCTAGAAGAAAATTACAAAGTCAATGTAACCATGATATGGCATGATAATAGGGCTTTCTAAAGTGATACTTCCTATTGCGAAAGAGAAGTACTATTGTTTCTAGATTGTTTATCTTCATCTACTAATGTACATAGTGTACATGCATGGTTATTATTGACATATTATCTCCATCAATCTCTTTTAAATACAACCAATAAATATTGTTAGTCTATGACCTAAATGTTGCAGTAGGAGAGATTAATTACTTTGTAGTTGATTTGATTTATGTTATCTTGAATGCAATATGTATTATAGTTATGATACTTGTATTATCAAAGGATTAAATCCTATAGGATACAACTTTGAGATTATAAGATCTAATCAAAACAAACCCTATAAGAATTAATGGTAAGATGAAATTACGATTCATCAAATTGTTATTAATTACTTATATAGTTCAAATTTTTTTTTGTAAAACGATATTAAATAAAAAAACATTAACTACGTGATTAATAGTGCCATCTAGCTTTATAAGAATATACCGCCAAAATTGCAAATCTGTGTTCAAAAACTAAGGGGGAAAATCGAATTTCATTGTGAGAAACCATGTTAACAACGTACAAACACTTAATTTTTGCTATTAAATTAAACAATTATAAGCACAGCTAGTTTTGGAAGACTACAGTAATGTTTACATACTTTTACTTTTTTACATGTACATTACAATCAACTTGCTTTGGAAATTAAAAAAAAAAAAAAAACTTGCTTTGGAAATATGTTTGCATCGCTAAAGGTCCATTACGTTCCAAAGTTAGATATAACCCTCGAGTATTTTTGCCTTCAAACTGCGAACATAGAGATATATAATTAACCACTTTCATAATAGTATGCATGCACATATCAATGAAGACAAATAAATGCTACCAACTTTTAAGAATCTCCATTCTGTAGTACGTCATTATTCCCAAAATTTTCAAGCAGGTACAATTAGACTTGTCATTAGCTATTCTTTGATATTTATACATTAATATAGATAAACCCTTCTTGGAACTTGCATTTCTAATCAAGCTTGACATGTTACAAATTAACCAACAAGTCATGAATTTGAGATTTTCCCCTACTCCACTATTAAAATGTCTATCCTCAACTATCAAAAAAGCTGTAAATTGTAAGAAGAATACATGCAATTTCCCCAAAATTTAAGATTCCGTGAATATTCTTAAATAATCATTTCTCTCATGAAATCCAAGACATACACACCAAAAACGTCAAAGTAATAATTCACTAAAGCATCAAGCAGTATGGAAAAATGATTAATATTGCAAATTTGATGGGTAAGAAACCTGTACTTCCTAATCACCAATGCATTTTTTTATTCTTTAGTGTTAAATTTGTTCATGAAATGTTTGAATACTAGGACTGGCGAATGGATGCTTGTCAGAAATGTTATAGCTAGAAATTGATATGCATCAATTTTGTTTCAAAATACTGTATAATTTGCAATTGGTTAGCTAAAAGATTTATGGATTTTGAGGAGGGCCTTTTTTTCAAAAAGTTCCCCAACCCCACACTTTTAAATAGAGGTGTTCAAATTTCATAAAAAACCAAAGAACCGACCAATCCAATCTAGATTAAAAACAGTTTGGGAATGGATATTAAAAATGTATTATCAAATTATCAGTTATTGATCGAATTTTTGAAACTATTATATATATATATAGATATATAAACACACACACACATTACAAAATATTGGTAATGAGTAATTAATTAACTATTGACTGCTAACTAGTATCTAGTGTAGTATTAATTACTAGCTAAATTGATTGAATTTTGTTGAAAACATATATGGGATATTATTTTCGTACAATAATTTTTTATAGAAATTAAAATATTTTAACTTACAATTGACATTTTACATTTCGGATATTATCCGATCACCAATGTCCAATTTACCAAATTAAAGTTTGGACAATAATTGGATATTGTTTTTTCTTTTTTTCATATTCTTCCCCCTCCCTATTCCCTTCCTAAACCCTTACTCCAAACCTTACCAAATTAAAGTTTGGACAATAATTGGATATTGGTTTTTTTTCTTTTTCATATTCTTCCACTTCCATATTCCCTTCCTACCCTTACCCCAAACCTGCCAGACTAGGAGTCGAACTCTCAACTTGATAGGTGAGAGCATAGCTCCTAGCCAACAGTCCAGCGAGTTACTGGTTAATCAGTTATTGGTCTTAAAAACTCCTAACCTGACTGATAGGCGAGAGCATGGCGTCTTGACCAACAGCCCAACGAACTGTTGGTTAATTGGTTATTGGTCTTAAAAAATCAATTTTCCAATTCTCAAGATTTTTTTTTTTTTTTTTGCTGAATTATCAATTGCCGGCCAATGAACATCCTTCCTTAGTTCTAAATACACAGTCGAAAAGAAAATCAATTCAAATACACGGTCTCCATTCTCTCTGGACCTTTTTGGCAGTTAAAGGCCAAACAAACCAAAAAAAAAGCCCAAAATGCTCCAAGATCTGATTGGCATTGCATTCGTAATTCCAAAAGCCCAAAGTTCAAATGGTGTAAATTTAAGATACAACTGAATATAAATGGGCCAAATTTAAGTCCTAGACCCAGCCCATCTACAACAACAAAAATGATATCGGATGAAATAAAGGAAAACGACAGAAACTCTGAATAAGCAATCTCTTCGTGTCAGACTGTCAGCTGCAAACCAGTTGAACGGTCCCATTTTGAAGTTTAGGGAATGAAGTGGGATTCTGCAGATAGTTTGAGGGGAACAAAGTGGAATATACCTTTTCTTTCCCCTGAACAATTAAAGTTCAATCTTCTACAGGTGAATTTTGCCTTGTAAAATACTATTCAAGAAATATATTTGATGGTTCTGGGCTTTATGGCTTTATAAATCTTTGTTGAAACTAGCTGGGTTGGGGTTATAGGAAGTGATGGCTCAGGCTCATTCGGGTTTGTGTATTCATGGGGAGTTTTTTCATGAGAAGGAGGAAGGAGTTAGGGAGCTCTGAAATGGAGGGAGATGGGGTATATGTCGGCTTATTTGGATTTTAACTACTGCCACGTTAGGCCAGCCATATCCTTCCTAGTGTATCGATTTCTTGTTAAAATTGTTGATTGTCAAAACTGAAAGAGTTTTCAATATATTGCGAATTGAATGATTTCTTGAAATATTTTGCAGTTGACATGTTTACGAATAATCGGAGGCAAGAAGAGCGGACTGGAAAATATGGAACTCCCCGGGTAAATTACCTTCAGGTATATCTCTGCTGTAAATTATTGCTATCAGAAATATTCAACTTTTCCCTGTTCAAAATGGTTGTGAATGCGAAAATGTAGTTGAGAGTTGTATTTCTTTTATCTGCCTTAATATTGATTGTTTGGGAACTTTCATTAGTGGCAGTTGATAGTTAGCATCCATTGTTTTCTTTGTTTGATTTAGGAATTGGTGAGTCAGTTTCAGAATGCTACTGATGAAGGTATGTTTTGTCCAATTCTTGTTTAAGCATATTTACTTGCTTCTTTCGGATAGCATTTATGAGGTTAAGGCATTTGATTAATAATTAGCCTTGACATTACTGACAAGGTTTATGAAGTAATGAAACTAATGGAACAAAAGATTATTCTGCAGTTTTTGTTGTAGATTGCTAATTAATAATTGATTTTGACATCATTTAGTACTAACAGGGTTACGAAGTAATGAAACCAATGGAACAAAAGATTATTCTGCAGTTTTTGTTGTAGATTGCTGATCAAATAAAATTCAAGTTTTTTTATTTGCTGACATGGAGCTGGTACTGGGATCCCTAGATTGCTTCTGCCATAGAATTTCTGTGACTGCTAAAAACATTGTTTCATCCATGGAATCTATACAGAATCAATTTCTTGCGGTAATGGTCATGTGACCGTAGACTAGAACCTTTTCTTTGGAGGGGAGACATGCATAGATGAAAAGGGTCTAGAGGCGAAGTTGTTGTATGAATGCCATATTGCCCTGGATTGGTTTGGATGAAGCAGCCTTAGCAAACAGGTTAAAGGTGGACGATCAGTTTTGAGCCAATGACCTCCTAGGTTGAAAACTCAGAATGAAGAATTCTTGACTTTGCCACAACCCTGATGGTGATAATGCTATCAGGGAGTATGAACTGATTCATGTTGATGAGGAATATGGGGAGCTTGTCTTATGGATAGGGTTTATATTAACTTACTCCAAGATAAGTGGGATGAAAGGATTGGTTAATTTCATGTTTTAGTCCTCATGCCTTCTCATACTGTTAACTAGGGACATGGTTTCTGTGGGAGTATCTGCACTTATGACGTATGATATCTATCAGCAATTGGTATTCTCTATCATGGAATAACGTGTCCAACTAATAATCCTACTCATCCTAATTCCAAATATAGCATTTGTGGTCTCAAAATTTTGTGTTATGTATCTATGAACATCTGTACCTAATTTTGGTCATTCCGTTTTAAGTTAACCTATGAAATCTTGTTATTCAGAGATAAAGGAGAGAATTGCTGCTAATCTAGCAAACTTTGCATATGACCCTTACAACTACACATTCTTGCGCCAGGTAGTTCTAGAACTTTTGAGTTATATATATTTTTCTTTCTGCCATGACAATGAATGTGCTTGCCCTGATATAAGCAGCTTAATGTTTTGGAACTTTTCCTCGACTGCATGACAGAGCCCAATGAGAGGCTTGTGGAGTTTGGTATTGGAGGAATCTGCAATGCCTGTGTTGGTAAATTGGACCTCTGGCCCTATTTTATTAGTCATTTAAGAAAAGAAGATGCCTATTATTTTTATATCTTCTAAGATTTTCTCAACTGGTTTTTATTGCCAAACAGTCACTTATGGTGTATAATGTAATTTGCTTTTCACTTGTAATCTAGATCCGTCAAATGCTGCAGTTGTAATTCAGTGTGGTGGAATCCCTCTTGTCATTCAATGTCTCTCTAGTCCTGTCCGAAACACGGTAATTAGTAGTATTTGTTTTCTGGCTTGTTCAGATCGTTGTTTGGATGCCCTTACCCTTTGACTATTGGAAGTTGACTTCAATCAGGGCTCAAGTTGCATATCCATACTGCATAATTTTTTGAAACTAGAAAAGGTTTACATCGCTTACTTCACTCAAAGTTCATTGACTATCATTCACTCTATTTATTGCTAAATATTACAGAGACAGCAGTGGAATAGAGATGAATCCTGTGGCAGTCACATGCTAAATATTCCAGTTCTGGAGCATCTTTTAACATTGGCATTGTAGTTTATGCTTGTATTTCATGGAAGCCACCTAATGCTATCTTCATCGTAATTACTAGATTGACAAACTAGTGTACTTGGTTGATTTTTGTTGACTTGTATTTCGTTAATATGCTATTTGAGCTGAATTTGGAATGCAAGGCCTCATGGATACTCCATGGATTACTGTTAGTCATGGCACATTGACCCTGCTATACTTTATTGCCAACCATTTATTTAGAAGAATTTGTTATTTGTAGTTATCCTGAAAGTCACTTCTGCCAGAAAGAGAAATGAATCTCTCAAGTGTCCTTTGAAAAACGGAAACTTGGTTATCATCTTGGTATAGTTGTGGGTATTGTGTTTACCAGCAGTATAATTTTGTGCAAGTGTCCGGATACTTACTAGTTACTGCAAACAAACCTCAATATGGCAGGTGAACTATGCTCTTGGGGCTCTGTATTATCTCTGCAGTGCATCAAACAAGGAAGAGATTTTGAAGCCAGAAGTAGTGGATATCATCAAAAGATATGCTTCAGCTGGTGCAGTTAGTGTGAGCTTTAGTAACATAGCCCAGGCTTTTCTCGATAAGCATGTCTCTGAGCTGAACCAAGCATAGGATTAGGAAGCCCAATGAGACTGTGGCATGTAGAAATTGTATTTATCATGTGTTCATCTTCTATTCTAATTTCTTTTGCGACTTAAAACATCCCTATCTATATGCATAAAATTGTTTTTACCGTGTTTCTCTTGTGGTTTTTTTTTTTTTCAACTTCAGAATCAGTAGTAGTACTTCAAGATCAAAAGCCTACGACTTTCTTCCAATGTATACAATGTGGTCCATCATCTTAAGTTCCCTACGCTAATAATGGTCAGAAACTGTGTACTTGAGTCTGTTCATAATTGAGGTAGTGGATATCCAAAGCAGGAGAGAGAGTAGTTTCAATTGTTTGGAATGATTAGATGCATCAAATGGATGGGATGGAACCCGTCCGATCTTTTCTCATTCCTGTGTGTTCATTGTCAAATAAGGATGCGCACATTGGTTGCAGTCCTGAAGAGTAAAGAGGGACGGACCCCATATGCTAAATGCTATGCTCTTTAGAAGTTTGGAATAATCATTGGACACATAACCTTCCCCAGTGGCCACTCCACATTGGACATCAATGGAATAATCATCTGCCGGTGACAGTGATGTGGGGGAGCATAATTGAGTGTAGGGACCTTGAAAGAAAGTGTGGGGTTGGTGAGAGTAGTTTAATCAAAATTTATGTTCACTTTAGATTCGTGCATTTTTAGAGGAGGATTTGCAAAGTGCATTTTTAGAGGCTTTGAATCCGACATTTGTTTCTTGTGATCAATTTACAGTCACAGGTCCTATCCTTGCAAATCCTCCTCCCGGAAAATTCATATAAATGGAGGGCTCAAGAAAGTGTTAACAATTAAAAGTTCACTGTCCACCAAAGAATATGTCATTTTTTTTATTTTTATATGTTTTTTGTATCCTGTGCCATGTCAGGATTGTGCCACTACTCTTTAGATTGTTTTTGAAATTTTTTTAGAGTTTTTATTGAAAAAAAAAAAAGACATTGTATTAGTTAAGGATTCCACTGATCTTCACCTCCAAGTAACATGCATGTTTTAAAGTTTTCCATTGGGGATTTCTTGAATGTTAAGAGGAAAAAGGTTTCTTTTTTCATTTTTTGGGTTATTTTTTACTTTGTAATTATAGATTGGATTGAACTATTAGAGTTGGCTCAATGACCAGCAGAAGATTTTTATAGATTGGACTGTTTGGTTCATTCAATTCAATGCTGGGTACTGTCAACTGTGATGGTCGATGGTAGTGTCGTGACGTGACCAACCGCTCCCCTCGCTCGCCCACCAATAAAATTTTAAGACAGCACTTAAATTGGAGCTGATTTTCCTTTCCTTTTCCCACCCCTCTTCGGCTCATATTCATTTCTCCAACTCAGGGTCCCGGATTTCTCGCCGGCGGAGATTTTCTCGCTAATCTCCGCTTCCCCCGTTCCTTGCGACTCAAACCCATCTTATATATCTAGCTCTTTCATCAGATAAGCTCGCAAGAACAAAACAAAGAAAATGGCGTTCGAGAAGATCAAGGTTGCCAACCCCATCGTCGAGATGGACGGTTAGATATTTTCCCACCCCTTTCTTTTGATCTGTTTCCTTTTCTATATAGTTAAATGATTGTCATGCAGATCTGAGTTGCTGTTGATTCTTGCTATATGGGTTGACTTTTGGATCCTAGAGTGCCAATGGGTCGTGCATATGAAGCGAAAAATTAACAAAAAACTCTGATGTTTACGAGGTTTAAGTGATTAGTACAAAATCCTAGTATTGATTTTAATGAAAGTTGGTGGGCCCTTTTTTGGCTTTTATTGGAGATGTTTGTTAGCATTTTGAAAGATGATATTTTTAACTGTTGTACCTGCATTGAAAAATCTTGATCCAGCTTCCATTTTTTGTTTTTTGGTTTTGTTTTGGCAATTTTGTTTGCTGGTGTTGGTATTCATTAAACTTTATCTGTTCAAAATATTTGAAATTTTTTTTATTGATCAGTGTATGTCAGCGTCTCGATTCAGATGTTAGTATGTCAAAATTGTAGCTAAATGTTTGTCAACAACAGATACAAGCAGATAGTCTGGGCATTCTTGTTCTGGCTTGTGATGCAGTAAACTAACCAGAAAAAAAGGTTCCAATGGAGTTTTAAGGTGTATAGTAGTGGTTTACTAGATAAGCATTTAGGAAAGAGATATAATCTGCCCAGACATTGGAGAAAAAATTGTGGAACTGTTACACTGAGGTTCAGTCTTGTTGCTGGCTGATCGGAAATGGCATATGACTTACACTGGTTAATACATCAAATGAGCTGCTATACATACAATACTAGATTGAATCTAAATAAGCCAAACTTAAAATTTAATTATGATGTTTTAGTCAATGTTCTGCAGGTTTTCTTTGTCATTAATGAGAATGTGCCTTTCACTGTATTATCTTCTTCTTTACGTAATGCAGGAGATGAAATGACCAGAGTCATTTGGAAAGCAATCAAGGATAAGGTAACAAGTTTGCATTTCCAGTGCTTATCTTGTTGGACTTCCTAGTTTATGTTGTTATATGTATGTTTAATTGCCAAGAATGTTAGTAACAAGGAAGTATGCTTGTGCTGCAGCTCATTCTCCCTTTCCTGGAGTTGGATATTAAGTATTTTGACCTTGGACTTCCTCACCGTGATGCCACTGATGATAAAGTTACAGTTGAAAGTGCAGAAGCTACTCTGAAGTATGACTTCATGTTACTTATGCTTTAGTTTCAAATTGTCGGACCGTTATGTCTCTATGTTCGGGACCCAGTAATTTCAGTTTGCATGCCACAATGTTTTTATGTGGTTCTTATTTACATGTCATTTTCCTTTTCTTGGTTATATTTGCTTGAAATATCTCCTGTTGCTTGCGTTCTTTGGCCTTACATTTTGTTGATGTGATTTAATTGTAGGTACAATGTGGCAATCAAGTGCGCAACCATCACACCTGGTATGAATAGTCACATGAGACCTGAAACCCTTAATTATGCATTTTGTTATATATGAGGTTCACGAACATTTATTCTTCAGAGTGCAGTATGATTGCTTTACATGCTTAATAATATTCACATTCTGTATCTAACAATCACAAACACAGATGAAGCTCGTGTGAAGGAGTTTGGTTTGAAGGCTATGTGGAAGAGCCCAAATGGCACAATCAGGAATATTTTGAATGGTCAGTGAACATGAATCCTCCCTCATGCTTTTAGTTTTATTTGTTATTATTTTTTTATAGTTTCTTCATGCGAATGCATTAATCTTCAATGCCCATCAATTTACTCTCACTGCAGGCACGGTCTTTAGAGAGCCAATTCTCTGCAAAAATATTCCCCGGCTTGTTCCAGGTAATGAACTTCATGCAGTTAAAACAATTATACTCGAAACATAAATCATGAAATGGAGTAATTTTGGTTACTTGCTATCAGGATGGAACAAGCCAATATGCATTGGAAGGCATGCATTTGGAGAACTTTGCTTTTGACTCGAAGCGAGCCATGAGATTCTGATGTAATCGAGCTTTTGTACGGTAGCTTTTGAGTTTGAAATCATACCAAATGAAAATTATTAGTGAAAGAGTTAGTATTAAGTAGACTCTTAATTTTGATAGCAACAGGCACATGCGAATGCGCTATAAATACCACTGACTTCTTATATGATTGAAAATCACGAGCATAGTCTATACATAGGAACGTTACTATAGGGGCATTAGCTTATTATTAAGTACGTACATAAATTAATTTGTTGTTTTAGAGCACTTAAAAAAAAAAAAGAGATTTTGAGTACGTACACAATGGAAGAAATGAGGAGCAAGCCGAATTACTTTTCCCTGTTCATCTCATGTGTACTACTCGGTACATGTTGTTTCTCCAACCTATGCTACTGCTTCAAACCAAAGAATTTCACCTTATCCGCCATAGCTGCCCATTGGTCATCGGCAGGAGCAACATGGTACGGCAGCCCCAACGGTGCCGGAAGCGATGGTAATTAACGAGCTTTGTTACTAGTATTAATTACTTCAATTGATTGGAACTATATATATACGTAATATGTAGATAGGTTGGAATTGCATGCAGGAGGCGCCTGTGGGTATGGAAACCTGGTGTCGCAGGCACCATTTTCTTCGTTAGTAACTGGGATTGGCCCATCTCTCTACAACGCAGGCAAAGAATGTGGAGCCTGTTACCAGGTGCCTCTACTCTTTACTATCTCATCATATATTAACCAAATTACCATATCCCGCCGTCCGTACTACTAATCAAATCAACCTTATATGTACATGAAGTCCTTGCACTGCGCCAACGGGCTTTGCATGGAATGTTATGATCATGCATGCAACTTCAACACCCAAATTATACCAGTACGCTAATTCTCCGGTTTACAGCTTGTGAATATATACAGTAGCTCCTACTTTAGTTATTGGAATGATTGAAGGGCCTTTTTTTTTTTTTCTTTTTTTTTGTATACCAATTTGAAGTTTGGAGTACTCTATATCACTTTTGTTGAATTATTCTACACCCACGTGGATGGTGAGTTTATTCTCATTACAAGTTGAATATAAATGTTGGGTTGCTTGTTACGTATCTATATAGCTGTTAAACAAATCCATTTAATTAAATTTACCCATATCTGTCCATGAATAGATGGGTATGGGTATTTTAAATTTTTGTATACGGGTATAAATGGGTTACCCAATTAATCCATTTAGAATTGTCTCCCTCGAAACCTCCTCTCTTCCTCCACCTATTTTTTTTTTTCAAATTTTTCATTTTGTCATGATGTTAACTACTTTGTTTCATTACTATTATTATTATGTGTTGGTTTTATCTTATCATTTTATTTTCTCTTAGTTTGTTAACTTGCTCTCTTAGTTTGGTATAAATTGATAATTTAGTTTGTATAAATGAATTTACAAAAAGTTAAAATAAATGGGTTATAAATGGGTAATTGGGTTACCCAATTCATATTTTGACTTACTCATTTATACCCATATAATTAAATGGGTATAAATGGGTTGTCTCACTTATACTCATTACCCATTTTACCCAACCCAAACCCGTCCAAATCACCCATTTTGACACCTCTACATATCTATGACTTCCTTCTTAGTTATTAGTACTACTAAATTTGACTTCTTGATGTCCTTGTCCTTAGCTCACGGGCGATCAAATTCCCGGTATTTATGATAATCAACTGAAGTTTACTTACATAAGCATGCAGGGAGTGCACTAATACAACGCAGGTAAAATACGTAAGAATCCAAATTGTTTTCTAATTGGCTCACCATTCCATCTTTTGTCTTAATCGAATACTTTTAGAGCCACTACTTTGGGTTTCATTAGTTTATAATCGTGTAACCCGTTGACTAACCCAACCACACATAATATACAAGTAGGTAGTAATATTTTATTTTCTGGACAAAAATAAAAGAAAAATAAAAAAACTACTTCCTCTCTTTTTTTTTTGTTTTAATAAATACGAAAAGTAAAACTAATTATTATTGCTCAGGTCATTCTTACATACTATAGCTAGCTAGTGTTACTTGAAGGAAAATAAATGATCCTGTAGGTGAAATGCACAAAGCATCCGGCATGCTCCGGCCAGCCAGTCAGAGTTGTTATAACAGATTTTTGTCCCGGATATCCATGCACTTCCGGACCTGCTCATTTCGACCTCAGCGGAACTGCTTTTGGTGCCATGGCCGTTCCCGGGAAAGAACAAAAACTTCGCGATGCCGGAGTTTTGGAAATCAGCTATGCACGGTCAGTTAGTTTAATTAATTTGGATTAAGGTATATTGGGCGCTCAAATCCTTACTTAGCCTTAATCACCATGAAATAGTACCTACCATATATAATAATACTACTATAACATAACGCTTAGAAGTTAGCAGCCTTGTTGGTCGCCTAACATGATTTTCTCCTTCTTCAGTGTTTCTTGCGAGTATCCGGGGACGAACGTTGCATTCCGCGTTGATCCGGGGTCCAATCCTCAGTATTTTGCCGCGGTTATCGAGTTTGAAGATGGAGATGGTGATCTTGCGGGCGTGGCTCTGAAGCAATCATCCGGACCTGATGAATGGTGGGAAATGAAACAGTCGTGGGGGGCTGTTTGGAAGCTTGACGCTGGCTCTGTGTTACGACCCCCGTTCTCAATTAGATTGAGGTCACAATATTCAGGGCAGATCCTGGTGGCCAAAAATGTGATTCCAGCAGGGTGGAAGCCTGGTGCAACTTACAGGTCTTTGGTCAAGTACCTCTGATCCATCCTGCACCAAGCCACCAACCATCCAGTTCCGCCAGTTATAGTAGTTCGAATCCGGAACCTTGAGTTGCAGCAAGCTGCAATTTGGAGCACACGAGATTCCAGTACTGCGTAAATTTAGAATTGAAATGCAATGTCTACTTACTACATATAATTAAGTATTCAATATTAGATGTTACCTAAGCCAATATTACCACATACATCAGATGTTGCTTGGAGCAAGTACTCATACTTCATAATGAGTATTGTCAGACAAGCAAGCACGTCAATGGTCTTCCGCCAACATTCATGCTAGTACTTGGCATTTCCCAAACCTATTATCTATATTGTTTCAATCATGGTAGCACGGTCGCGGTCATGGTCGTGGCTCGGACGGTTTCATATCAGTCTTGACATATTGGTCGCGGTTTCGGTGAGACACAAATTTTTAAAGCATTTAATATTCTAAAAAATATAAAAAAAAATGATAAACAAAAGCAATAAAAAATTAGCAAAAATAATAAAAATTCAAGTTGAATTGGGATGACTCGGGTGATTTGGTCGTTTCTATCCGTCTCGGCTTAGTTCTCGACGATTCATCATCTCGAAGTGATCTCGTCTCGGTATCAGAACGAAAAACCCCCTTCCGATGACGACTCGGTCTTGGTCTCAGCCGAGTCTTTGAACCATCTCAATATGTTTCTTCTTCTGCACCCCTCCCCCCTCCTCCCAAAAAAAATCCCAAGATCTGTTTACTAATTGGTACCATTAATGTATGCATTAAAAAAAAAACCTGTATGTATCATTTTCATTTATCTACCTGCGTTCAAATTGTACTAAGAGAGGCTTGACAAGGTAACCCAAATCCAAGGCCTAACTGCTGCCATATGGGCCAACCTGACCCAACAGATTTAAGAGAAGGCTAAATTTACAGTGGTAGATGCACAAATTGTATTCACTGACCCAAAAAAAAAGAATGCAAAAACATTTCCTCATCGAAATGAACATCGGTTTAAAAATCTTAGTAATAAAATTTTAACTTGTGTAGGTGTTGTTGAAGCTCTTAATTTGGTACGCCTGGAATCGTGCCTGATTTCTTCCCGAGCCCAGAAGAACTGTTTGGCTGCAAAATCCCGACATTTGTGTGATGGGTCTGATGGTTCTACCTGGGTCCAAGCTCAACGTCTAAAACGCCCGGGTTGACTTCAAGCAAATCCTGTGAACCTGTATCTTCCAAGCCTTCGGTTCGAGCTTTCTCCGCTGCCAAACATTCTGTCAACTCTGCTAAAACGTGAGCCATGTTTGGTCTTCTGTAAGAAGTGGGAGAGGCACATGCCATTGCTACTTCTAAAGCTTTCCATGCAGAGTTAATCTCGTACATCCCCTTCAATTTGGGATCAACAATACTTCCGATATCCCCCGTTGCTAGCAAAAAATTAGCCCACTGCAATATGTGGCGCTTGTCCTCAGTCCCTATGATTACTGGCCTGCCTGTTATCAGCTCTAGGATGACTATTCCCAAGCTATAAATGTCACTTTTCTCATGCAACCTCTGTTTTTCATAGTACCTGAGGTCAAAAGAACGAAGAGTAAATGATACAGTTGAAATAAACTATTCAGCTCTTTGGCTTGATGCAAAATAGCCAAAAACCTGAATAACAGTTGGGTGTTGGAAGGCATTACTCACTCGGGATCAACGTATCCAGGGGTCCCGACAACTCTAGTGGACACAAAGGAGCCGTCATCAATGGTAAAGACTCTAGATAGTCCAAAATCAGCCAGCTTGGCCTCAAATTTTTCGTTTAATAAGATGTTGGTAGATTTTATGTCTCTGTGAATGATTGAGGGCTTGCAACCATTATGCAAATAGTCCAGTCCTGCAAGCCATATTTTGCATGCAGTGAGTACCCAGGAACTTCTTTTAAACAGAGAATAATGTGCGCGTATGGAACTCAGAAGAAGGTATATAAGCAGCAGAACCAAAGAACTGTGAAATTCTAATCTGACCTTGTGCTGCATCCAATGCAATTTGAAGTCTCTCAGCCCAGCTCAAGACATTATTGTCATCCTTAACTGCATAAACAGAATGGATTTTTACCACTCAACTGGTTAGTTGTTAGCAGATGATCACGAGCAACGAAGAAACAAAACAATCCCAGACATGAATTATGCCATTTAGAAGTTGAGCAGCTAATACTATAACGAATAAGGATAAGAAACATTAGTTCGCATGTACCTGAAAGAAGCTCTCTCAGGTTTCCATTGGCCATGTACTCGTAGACAAGCGCCATATGAGTGTCTTCATAGCAATACCCAACCAAACATGTCAAATTACGGTGATGAACCCTCGTCAGAAGCTCAGCCTGTGGTTGGTAAATATCTTAATTTAGGTCAAATGCTCAACAACGTGAAATATTTTATGCATTTGCAAATCTACATAACTGTTTATTAATTTGTGAATTAGTGTGGGTTTCTGAGGTTCCTCTCCAATTTCTCTGGTTAGAAAAGCAATTACGAGTTACAACTGACGACCGGAGTTGTATTGACAGGAATTTGAAGTCGGAATCCGTGATGATATGGGAATCGTAAGCAATCCAGTTTACCTCTGTCTGAAATTCGTTGTACCCTTGGGCAGATGACTGGGAAAGCAACTTTACAGCAACTTGTTGACCATTAGCAAGACCATGGTAGACTGTACCAAAGCCTCCTTTTCCAAGAACCCTCTGGAAATTGTTTGTGATCTTCAAGAGATCAGAGTACGTAAATTGTATGTTTTTTGTCTCCAAGAACCCATCTTTTCTGTTGGATATGCCACCCAACTTTCGACCTGTTGGAAACAGCATTTCACGTATTAGTGAAGGCATTTTTGTTGTCAAATCACGAACTTAATGATTGTGTTATTCAATCAAAGTGCAGACAACTTCTTCAATGAGCAGACGGTGCGATACCTGGGTGTTTTCCCCTTCTCAATCTCCAGAGAACAATTAAGACAGCCAAGAAGGTCAAGGATACGGAAAGTGAGACAACGAGTGGAACTACAAACTTCCTTGATTTCTTCTCTTTACACCGGCCCGATTGACAAGAATTTGAGGTTCCAACAGTATAGCCGTCAGCTCTACCAAAACATGGTAAAGAGAAAAGCAGTAAGCAACTCTTCAACCCAACAATAAATAGGAGCTTTCAAACTGTAAAAAGGTTTTTTGGAAATCGACATTTCTATAGCAATCCACACGATGGACATGATCTGAAGTATATTTACAGTACATGAGTATAGAAAAAAAAATCAGATCGTAATCATAAGATAGTGGCAGTCATGATATAAAGACAAACCTTAATTCCAGCCCATTCTTGGCCTTGTCAAGGAGTTTTTGCGGAAGTGGTCCTGAGAACTGGTTTCTTGACAAATTCCTAAAATAGGCGAACCAAATAGGATCATTTACTAAATCGCATGCAATGATTTTGGATAGTACAACATTTTTTGATCACTTACAGGACTTTCAAGCTTGGAAGATCAGCCAGAAAATCGGGCACCTGTCCTTTCAAACTATTATTTGACAAATCCCTGAAGTATTTAATTCATTAGCCAGTTAGATTGTTACTCGAACTTGGGTTAAAGCTGTCATCAGTTCACATGTTAACTGACATTGTTTGTATCAATCACGTAATAAAATTTAGATATCAGGACATTTACATAATACAACTACTCACAGGTTCTCAAGAGAACTGAGATTGGATAAAAAGGGGGAGATATTGCCCGTCAATCCACTGGAGGACAAATTCCTGAATGCAAATTGAACAAATTTAACAGTCAGACAAGCTGGTGAATTCTGATCTTTTTATAGTAGATGAATATATTTTGATCGGAAGCAGACACATACAGGGATTTGATCCTGGGAGATCACTCTGTTGTTGGTGTTGATAAGGCAGTCAAGACCTTGCCACACATATGCTGCGGGAGACAAGGGTCTCCTTGCCAATTTCTGTTATTCACTCCATATGTTGACTTGATATTCAGGATAGACCATACTGCAATTTCAGAACAAGAACTTGAGCGGTATGTTGTTGGTAATCAAAGTGAAAAAAAAGCAGTTTCTTTAGTAATCAAAGTGGTATGTTGTTGACAAATGCAGTCATATTATGGTCAGTACATAAATCCCAAAAAAAGGGTGAGTGAATTTGATTGTTTTCATGCTGAATCTTTCAAAGTAAAATAAAATCTTGTTTCCATAATGGTAGCACCTAGGAGCTAGAAGTAGGTGATTTGAGCCAATTAATTAACCGGATGAAATGAGGTAGTCAAACTTATCCTTGCGTCAACATGCAAATACATGCTCGTTTTGCATGCTTTAGAAAATATTTAAGACTCAGTCAATATGGTCAACGTCAATCTACACAGTTTAATGCAATTTTGGAAATGGTCCACAACTTTCTTTTTCCCTCTTTCGGTGATTTAATTTTGTTACTTTAATTGATTTTTTGAGGAACTAAACTTTTCGTTGTCATACTCCCTCCCAAAAAAAATAATAATAATGGAAGAATAAAAATAACTTCTCATTTCTGAATTAGTCACACGTTCTTTTGTTTCTTTTTTTTTAATTAATCGACAATATCACCGATCTAAATCACTATAGGTATGAGATTTAAATTTCCGACCTATCGGGATTTGGAATCCCTTTTGATTTAAGACAATTAGTTTCTAAACCTAAGTCATACAACACAGTAAACAGTATGGCAAAAGTAAAGGACCAACGCACGTACCGTCGATTTCATTTGTTTGTGATTGCAAGAAACGCTTAACAGAATAAACCTCCACAGCATTGATGAGAGGTGGAAGAGTGGAATTCTCAGTTCTCACTAGTGAATAATCAAAACTTGCCTTTGTACCCCCTCCCGTGGCATAAATGGTCTCTGACGCAAGATACTTGGGAACTAAAATTCCATTATACCAGTGTTCATCCTTTAGATTGACGTAGAATGCTCTGGTTTCGTTGCTCTGTAGGTTTACAACTTCAGCAAAATGCAAGTAGACATAAAACTGTACTGTCGGATCAGGAGGCCTCCAAAAAAATTTCAAGGCATCACTTGCATTTTGCGGTGTTACGGCTGTCTGCATCGCTACCACCGGTGGCTGGTAATTATAGTCGACGGCGACGGGGAGTGAAGTGTTTAATTCAGCCCAGTTGGATGGCGTGGGATAGGGCAGCCATCGCCTATCAAATATGTCATCCGGATACCTAAAGTAAAATTTTATATGAAATTAGTCCGGCCACCAAGAAGTATCCAAATGAATGAAAAACGAATTGGTTAAAAATATTCATTCTTTCTTCAAATCATCTCCCTAGCTCCCAGTTGAATCAAGAAAAAAAAATATATATATATATATATATTCATTCCTGCTTTATCACCTGATTACTTTCCTGGTGTCTGCTGGAGCAAAATTCAAACGGATAAAAGATGCTAGTGATTCACCAGTATTGTCGGTGGGATAAGCTTCAGGGTCCAGGGGCCGAAGCTCAAGCGCGGAAATAAAAGGTGTTCCGGCCCCGGTATTTACCAGGCAAACATGAGTATAATTTGATGAAGGCACATGGATGATCTCCTTAGTCACTGCGATAGTTGTGCTGTTGATTTCCACCGTATCCCACGGCTCAACTCCCAGATAAAGATCGAATGTTGGTGTCTGATTCTTGGAATCATAGTTTCCGTACAAAAAAGTGGCTCTAATCAAATACTTCTTTCCTTTGCCCTGAGCTACGCTAAGGCTGTAACAGTTCCTAGGGCCCCGAGGAAAGCTTCGGACAGTCCAGAGTTGGTGATCAAGAGAGTCAGATATGTAATCTCGTGCTATATTAGAATTTTCGCCGCTGTCCGTGAAGTTTGTATCGGTGCTGTATGGAATGCCGGTTTTGTCGTCGCTGTAGTTGGATGCTTCGGGCAACCCACAATCTATGCTAATGAAATCTGCACAGAGAGAATGGACAAAATTTTAAGGACTCGAAATCGAATGAAAGTAGCAAAAACAAGGCGTTCAGACCTGTAAGATTTTGTGCATGACTAGCAATAACTGCAACAGCAAATATGCAGACGAAACAAGCTTTGAACTCGAGGGGCGTCATTTTTGTTGTCAAGACGCTTGTTTGGTGAGAATTGAGATCCCATTTGGGTTTTGATCATCCTATATTTTATACAGCTAATATGAAATTGCAAGAAGGTGTCAAAATACCGCGTTAACGTTTTATAACGGACTACGGTCGGATGGTTTGAGAGAGTCTCTGTTCATTTGTTCTTGACTTTCCAGAAACGTACCAGATTCAGTCTAAATGTGAGGTTGGTGGACCGCTTAAATGAAGCACATGGGATAGCGTAGCTTTGACTAATCCTACAAGTGTTTTCAATTTTATTTCCTTTGGTTTATTAAATTTTAGGACCAATTAATTAATTGACATGCTCAGTACTACTTTTTGTTTTCCCCGTAGAACCAAAAAAATTATTCATTTTGCCATTTTGGAAAGGGCAAATTATCCAATTGGCCCTTAAACTCTTTGTTTAAGTAAAATAAAGCCCCTCATCTATTTTTTGTTGACTTTAAGCCCTCGAACTTGTAAAATTGGACACTCGTGACCCTTTTTGCCAGTTTCTCCGGTTTTGCAACCGGAAAGTGAATTCACACGAATGCCAGTATGCTTTTAAGAAGGGCATTTTTGTCAAAAGATTCAAAACTCGCGTAAAAACTGAAAGAGATAGCCATCGGGTTGGAGAGGAGCGAGCAAAAGTTCCTGTGGGTGGTGCGCAGTCCGCCTTCTGAGGACAAAACCAGCCGCTTTCAAACTCCACCCGCCCCAGATCTGGATTTGTTGCTTCCTCACGGGTTTTTGGACCGGACAAAGGGTAGGGGTTTCGTGGTGAGTTCTTGGGCACCGCAGGTGGATGTGTTGAATCATGGGTCGGTGGGTGGGTTTGTGACCCACTGTGGGTGGAACTCAGTGTTGGAAGCAGTCTGTGCGGGTGTGCCTATGGTGGGGTGGCCGCTTTATGCTGAGCAGAGGCTGAATAGGCTGTTCTTAGTTGAGGAGATGAAGTTGGCCTTACCAATGGATGAAAGTACGGAAGGTGGGTTCGTGAAAGCGGCTAAAATCGAGAAGCGAGTTAGGGGGTTGATGGATTCGGAGGAAGGAAAGGTGATCAGGGAAACAGCCCAGGCAAAGAAGGAGGAAGCAAAGCAAGCCATCGGCATTTTTGGCAGTCTCGCCACCGCAGAGCGCTACAAAGCGATTGTAGATTGAGGTGTCTGCTTTGTAGGCGAGTTGCTGATAGAGAATGCTCTTGGTGAGGGCAAGGAATGGGGAGTGGTAAGACTCAAATGCCGGAGGCTGGTGGGTATCGATCAGGGTAGCAAGTAAAGGGTCAACAACGCGGAGGTGGTGGAGAGCGGCATTGATTTCACCCTCGGCCGACAGGGGTTTGATGATCTAGGGCAGAACCCTAGCTGATTGGACAGCACTACGCCTCCGATTCTTAGGCATAGATGCCGTGGGTGTGGAAACTGTGGTGGAAGTAACAGCAGTGCTAGTCAATGCGAAGGTGGAGGTGATGGTAGTGGTGGTGGTAGAGGAGGAGGAAGCAGTGGTCGGAATAGGTATGGCAGAAGGGGAGGAGGAAGAATCAGTAATTTGTTGGGCTTTGGCCTCGGAAGTCTGCAAGGTGGGCATGAAGGAGGAGTTAACGGCGGTGAGAACAACGGGGGTGGTGGCAATGGTTGAAGTAGGGTTAGATGACAGCTTTCGGATTTTTTGAGGTCGAATAGGTATTTTGGAAGGATTGGAGGGCTTCTGGGAAACGTCGGCATTGATGGTGTCCATGGGGGAGGAGACGAATGGGAGGGAGAGGGAGAGGTTGCGGGAGAGAGGAGAGGAGAGGGAGACGGCATCGGTGGAGAAGTCAATGAGGAGAGAGGAGAGAGGAGTTGTTCCTTTTTTGCTTGACAAAAATGCCCTTCTTAAAAGCATACTGGCATTCGTGTGAATTCACTTTCCGGTTGCAAAACCGGAGAAACTGGCAAAAAGGGTCACGGGTGTCCAATTTTACAAGTTCGAGGGCTTAAAGTTAGCAAAAAATAGATGAGGGACTTATTTTTACTTAGACAAAGAGTTTAAGGGCCAATTGGATAATTTGCCCTTTTGGAAACCACCAGCAAGGCCGCAGTGGAGCCCAAAACCAATAGGCACTAAAAAAGGCAACAGATTGCCTCTATTTGGTCCGTTGCATATTTGCATTAATAAAAGGGATAATATCAGAAACCTCCCTTGAGGTTTCTCTTAATATCACTTGGCACTCCTGAGATTTTAGAAATATCACTTATCTCCCCTAATAATTGTAAAAAGACTATATTAACCCTCACTTAACACATAATTCACAACATATCAAATAAAGGAAGCTCAAAATTTAAAAAAAAAAAGAAAGAAATGGAAGTCACTTTCTTCTTTTTCCCTTTTCTCCATCATTCTCTCTTACTCATATTTTTTGGATGAGTATGTAATATTTTATTATAAATTATAATAAATTAAATTTTATTTATTAATTACTTTTTGTGATTATGATAAAGTAGGGTATGATTTATTTGCTTATTTTAAATTGATTTTTATAATGATTGGTATAGTTTAATGATTTGAGCAAGGGTTGAGAAGATGGTGGAAAAAATGTAAATTCATAAGAAATCGATTTTGAGCATATAGAATTAAATTGATGCAAGTGTATTTCTTTTCAAATATCATTTTTATTTTTCAAATTTATATTTTTATGAGGTATAGCATTGTGATGTAGTAGTACTACAAGAGATTGCTTTTGAAGTGATGGTTTTCTTGAAGTGAACAAAGTGGTTTAAAAATATTTTTATTTAGTCAGTGAAAGGATAGTTTAGGATTTTTAAAAATTTTGTTACACAAATAACTAAAGTAAGGGAGGTAAGTGATGATATTAAGAAAACCTCAGGGAGGTTTCTGATATTATCCCTTAATAAAAACACAGAGGGTGTGTTTGGATCCTTGTTTTTGGAGTTGTTTTTGAAAAACTGTTTTTCACATCCCAAATGCTACAGTAAATGTGTATTTCTAAAACAACTCCAAAAACACCATATCCAAACATTATATCAAAAACAACTACATATGTATATTTCAATTATGTATATTATATATATTATATTAATATAAATTGAAATATACAAATTGAAAATTATATATATTATATATTATATAAATATTTATATACATTAATATTATACATAATATATTATAATATACATAATATGTAATATTGTTTACATAAATGTGTAAATATTTATACATAATATATTATGTACATTATTGTGTATAATAATGTCTAATAATGTTAGGTATAATATATAATATACATAATATGTAATAATGTAATAATGTATATTATGTATAATATATTATATTATATATATACAATATTATGTATATTATACAAATTGAAAATTATATATTATATATTTATATATTAAATGAATATTTATATAATGAAATATACAATAAATATTACAAATTGAAATATTATATAAACACCATATTTATAATATTATAATATTTATAATTAATATTAATGTATATTATATATATTAAATATTTATATATTTATTTTTACATATTATAAATATTTTATTTTACTTAAAAAATATTTTTACATATTTATAATATATTTATATGAATATTATATATTATATAAATTATATATAATATAATATATATTTTACATTTATATAAATGTACATTTATACATAATATATATATTAATGTATATTTATAATATACATTTATATTATGTATTATACAAAATATAATACATTTATATTAATATACATAATATTAATTTTACATTTATACATAATATTAATACATTTGTACATTTATATTAATTATATTAATACATTTATACATAATATTAATATATATTAATAAAATTATAATTTATACATTTATATAATATTCATTTGTAATTTATACATTTATAATAATATACACTTTTACATTTATAAATATATTTATATTATGTATTATATATAATATAATACATTTATAATACATTTATATATTTTTTAGCGAATATATAAATATATTTATTTATAAATATTTATAAATGTATTATAAATGCATAAATGTATATAAAAATTATAAATTATAAAAATACCCAAAAATATGTTTTAAAAATACCTTTAAAAATAATCCAAAAAATATCTACAGTAAAAGTTTTTCATATAGTTTTTGAAAAACAACCCCAAAAACAACTAATCCAAACGGACTTGTATTTCAAAAACGAAATGCTACAGTGCTGTTTTTGAAAAACAACCCCAAAAATAGCTAATCCAAACGGAGCCTCTGAGTGATTAGTTGGGGCATTAGCATTTGTCTTCCACAGCCCATGGGACTAACTAGTAAGTTGGCAATCCTTCGTCACCCTCCTCGTCACGACCTTCTTCTTCTTCTTCGAAGAAATCCTTCATTGCCACGTTTACCCCTCTTTACAGTTCCACAGCTGCAAGCCTGGTCGAGTCTGAGCAGTAGCAGTTACACTACTACTAGTATTAGCTTTCATAACAGTAACAGTAGTAGTAGTATCAAAGGCGGCAGCGGAATAAAAGCTTTCTCGGAATCAGCAAGTTCAACAATGGTCAAGGCTATCAGGGTTCACGAACCTGGCGGCCCAGAGGTATCTGACAATTATATAATCAAAGTAAACAAACCAACGCGGACACAAAAACCCATCTTCTATCCCCCTTTAAATATATGATTCTCCGGTAGCATCTCGTAGAATCCGTTCTACTCAAGTAAAATAAAAAGTGCTGCTTTTCAACTGAAATATGTGTCTTCCGGATCCGGAATGTTTTTAGCTATCTTAAAAACTCTCTGCAGATACCTGAGTCTTTAAGGGCCGCCTGTAATGAATTCGTTTCATTAGATTGAAAATCCTTCTTTTTCTTTTTGCATATGCATATGTCGCTCCTACTATATAGGTTTATTTTCTTATTCATTTTTCAGAAGTTGATTTGATGATCATAATGCTGTAAAACATAAGGGTTTTTTTTTCCCTTTTTCTTGTTGATTAAATAAAGATATTGTTTCTTTGATGACTTGATCTAAAACATAAGGGTTTTTTTTTCCCTTTTTCTTGTTGATTAAATAAAGATGTTCGAAATTGTTTCTTTGATTGTGTGACTTGATCTACAGATTGTCTTAATTTGTTTGCGCCTATTATTTAATGTTCCAAAACGGATGAAGGTTCTTTCATTTCTCTTTTAACCAGTCATTTTGGACAGAACAATTCCTGGGACTCAAATCAGCGTTGACTGTGGTTGATTTATGGATTTTATCAGGTTTCTAAGCACTGTATCATAGGGCATTTCATTACGCAGCCAGCATAAATTTTGTGAAGTATTCTGTATGAATGTATTGGACTTGTTTACTTAGCTTTAATGAAGTACCATTCCATTGTTAATTTGTTAGGTGCTATTGGCCTCTCCTACCCCAAAAGCTAGCTCAAGGGATGCGGCTTTTCCCTCACACTTATTACCAAGCACCCCGCCCCTTCCATAGCCAATGTGAGATAAACCTAACAAATTTTCTGTATGCCGTGTTGCACTTGAATTGTGATTCCACTTCAACTGATTGCTTGAATAGCACTTGGATATACTTCTGCATCATCTGTGCCATAGCCCAGATGGCCTGATTTATTTCTAGTTTGAGTTAAAATGAATGAGTTTCATCCCTGATATATATATATATATATTTTTTTTTTATATTATAGGTTCTGAAATGGGAAGATGTGGAAGTTGGGGAGCCGAAGGAAGGGGAGATCAAAGTGAAAAACAAGGCTGTTGGACTAAACTTCATTGACATATACTTCAGGAAAGGAGTTTACAAGGCAGCCTCACTGCCTTTTACTCCAGGTTTGTTTGGATTCTCCAAGTCAC
Source organism: Coffea eugenioides (assembly GCF_003713205.1). Lineage (NCBI taxonomy): Eukaryota > Viridiplantae > Streptophyta > Magnoliopsida > Gentianales > Rubiaceae > Coffea > Coffea eugenioides. Next base: position 5,201,225 of record NC_040036.1, on the reverse strand, counting down.
TGCTACTTCTGTATTTCTAGTAACTCCATTGTCCTATATTGCTTCTTAGTCAAATACTAAGATATAGCCATGGCCTATTTGGGCTGATATCCCATGTTACAATTCTTTCTCTACCTAATGTATTTAGGAAATGTCATTTTTAGTCTCTTATTTGTTGGATTTGATGATAACTTTGTCTTTGGATACCTAGGAAGGATTTTGAGAAGATGCAAACCTTTAAAAGTTAAAAATTTTGACCAGGGTGTCGTCCAGGTCAATATCAATTTATGAAATTCTATATGACAATTTAGTTTTCAAGTCTCTTAGGATTTTGGAAGGGATTGTTTGTTACTCAATTCTGAATAGCATAACAAAAAGGTCTGTTTTTGTTATTTAGTTAGCCAAAATTTTCTTCCTAGATATTACGAAAAAACTTTTATACCAGCATTTTCTGCCTTTTTCTTTACTTCTTAATAAAATACCTTGAGAAAAGTCAAAATAATTTCGAAGAAAACAAGACATAAGAGCACTTAGCCATTATCCATAATCTTTTTAATACTAGGGGCTCATGCTTGTTATTTGCTTTTACTTGTCAGCATGGTTAGATGCCATCTGTTCTTGTTTTGTTGCATCACCTAGTATTATAAAACATCAAAGCAGAATTTTACGGTGGTATAAAATATCCTTTACATATTATAAATTTGCTAGCTTCTTTCCTGTCAATATTTTTTGTCAGAATATATGGAGACTTAAGTGTGACACCAAAGTACAGGAATGGAAGCTGCTGGTGTGGTTATAGCTGTGGGGCCTGGGCTAACTGGCAGAGAAGTTGGAGACCTAGTTGCCTATGCTGGTAATCCAATGGGTGCATATGCAGAAGAACAAATACTTCCTGCGGACAAAGTAGTACCAGTTCCTACTTCAATTGACCCTATTATTGCGGCTTCTATCATGCTTAAAGGAATGACAACTCAAGTCTTAGTCCGTCGCTGTTTCAAAGTATGTTGCCCTGAACTTGCACGGATTATCCTATATGCAGGGTATTCCTTCCTGCTTTGCATGTACATGAGAGTATTGATATCACTTCATGGACATTCTACAATTTTTTTTTTGTCTTTTATTACAGCATTCAAGCATGAAAAGCTGCCAAATAATTATCCTTGTCTACATCAAGGGATATCATTCAAGAAATGGCTGTTTTTTTCCTTGAATAATTGCTGACATGTAGAGTATTAATTGCAGGTTGAGCCTGGACACACGGTTCTTGTTCATGCAGCTGCAGGGGGTGTTGGGTCACTGTTGTGCCAGTGGGCAAATGCCCTTGGTGCAACTGTCATTGGAGCTGTTTCAACCAAAGAGAAGGCAGCTCAAGCAAAGGATGATGGATGTCAACATGTCATAATCTACAAGGATGAGGATTTTGTTACTCGTGTTAATGAGATAACATCAGGCAAAGGAGTTGAAGTAGTCTATGATTCTGTTGGCAAAGACACCTTTGAGGTAATTGTATCCAATGATGAGCAAATCTAGGCAATGTTCTAAAAGTACCTAAAGTACAACGAAGCAAAATTATAACTTTGCTATGTAGACCCGATCTGTTAAGTTAGTGCTATCTAAAGTATGGTATTGAGCAAGTATCAATCAGGAGATGACCAAGACACCTATATTTCCCTACATCTGTCCCCCCTCCCCTCAAGTCTCCAATCCCCAACGAAGAAACTGACTCATACCAGGCTGTTCAATGAAGATCTGATATTTCTGAGCTCTATTTCTGAGGCTGGTTCACAAATATTAACCATACTTGAGAACATCTTTTTCTATGTTGAGTAATCTGAAACTAATGAAATTACACTTCAATTCATTATCAATGTTCCTGACTGTGTACTGTTGTTTTGATCTGCTGGTTTTTGTAATCCAAGGTCTAACTTGAAATTTATTTGGTGCTGTCTTTTGATTGCAATATTTTCTGCATCAGGGGTCGCTAGCATGCTTGAAACCCCGTGGGTACATGGTTAATTTTGGGCAGTCGTCTGGTATGCCAGACCCAGTACCTTTGTCTGCTCTTGCAGCAAAGTCTCTATTCTTGACTAGGCCTTCAATGATGCAATACACTTCAACTCGGGACGAACTATTGGAAACTGCAGGAGAAGTATTTGCTAATGTAGCATCAGGTGTGCTGCGGGTTCGAGTAAATCATACTTATCCCTTATCCCAGGCTGCTCAGGCGCATTCTGATCTTGAGAGTCGAAAAACGTCTGGCTCTGTTGTTCTCATACCAGACGCCGTTAATCTGTGAGAACATGGTAATGTTTTCATTGATGTGTAAAACTCAGTTGTTGATTCAAGGACTCTACCGCATTTGTATTGAGAAACATCTATGCAGCAATAAAATGGATTAGACCTATTAATGTTTGGGTTGACATGCTCAACTGAAATTGAATTTGTCAAAATGGCTCTCTAATTTTATGCCCTAAGTGAGCAGGTGCCACACTTTCCACGAAGGGATAAAATATTTCGTGGAAGCGTGCAATTTGGAGGTGTTTAAAGTTGGCAACTCTGGACGTCTCTTCGGATTGTTTTTCCCTTGCCGGTGAAGGCGCTTGATAGTGAAAAACTTTTAGAAGCCTCCTACATTTTGTTAGATGAATTTTTCCGTTCATCGCTTTTAAAATTAATTTTAAAATCATATGATGTTCAATTATTAGTGTGATTTGATAATCTAGTCCACATGAGATTTTGTTACTTGGTCATTTGTATAAAGACCATATATTTGGTCCGTTGGTGTAATAGAGAGAAAACAATTAGATTGTTAATCAGAAAATGCCCGTCCTCTGTTCCAACCTCTCTTTTGTTTCTGGCTTCGGGGTCTATTTTGTTCTTTTCTTGCGGGAGACGTCTGTCCATCTTTTTGTTATCATAAAATTAAAAGCTTTGTGAATTCATATGAGAATTGTTTGATTAAATTAGAACTGTCAATGGCGTCGGGCTAGGCCAAGTTTGGCTTGTTCGGTCCGAGAAAAAGTTCGATAAACCCGACCTTTCAATAAATCGGTTTGAGTTTGGGTCTAAAAAATTGGTCCGAAATAAATTTGAACTAAGTTTAGATCTCATTAGTCTCAAATCTGATATAGGTATGGCCCTTTAATTACCTATATATAATATTTATATTTTGATATTATATATAATTATCTATTAAAATATATTATTACTAAATATTAAATATATACAAATTACAAAATACAAAAATACATCTGAAAACTCCTCTACTAGTTTCCTTGAGAGTTAATATTAGTAATGCATAATTAAAAACTCTAATTTTTCTTATTGGTTAAGTAAATTTTTCTGTTGGCATAATATTAGCTGTTTTTTTTTTTTGTCTACAAACACAAATCATCAAGCATGTTTAGATTTAAATTACAAGGTTATGAAGAAATTGCAACATTTGAAAATTTATTACTTTTTTTCATATATTTTGAACGAATTATATATAAATATTGTTAAAATTTTTTTATTTATGTACTTTTTAAGAACTATCACCTGTTCATGTTAAATTAATTTTAAAACTTAATAATTATAGTAATTATATTAAGAAAATTGAGGAGTAACAAATAAGTTTGAGCTAAATCCGAATAAGGCTCAAAATCCAAATATTTTTGTGAGTTGAATATAATCTTTACATTTATTAACTCAAATTCATGGTCCCAAACCCGAAAGTATTATAAATTAAATGAGTTGAGTCTGAGTTTATGAAAATCCAGCTCATATGGCCCAATTGACAGGTTTAGATTAAATATTATTTTGAGAGTCTACATCTTAATATCACAATCTTCACAAATTTAAGTCATCAAAATTTTGATTTTAACGTAAGTTTTCGATCATTTTTTTATCTTGAATTAATTACGTAATTCATATGTGATCATTTTTTAGGGATAAAAAGATTAGATATCATCTTTTTTATTCGTATTTATTTTTGTTTCTAAAAAAGTAGAATTTAACTCAAATTATATTCATTTTTTCTTAAAAATTTTGATTTGATTTGATTCATTTTTTTGCCCCTAAACAAGTGAGATCTGTCAAATTTTACTGACTTTTAGGAATGTAAAATTAATATTCTTAAAGTGAAGAATGAAAAAAATTATTTTAAAAATATGCGGGAGTTTTTGAACGATTTTTCCAAACTTTTAGTGAGTTCTGTATAACGTGATAATCTTTAGTTTTGACGCCTAAAAATGTCGAGTTCAAGTTCTTTCGTGGGGTCAAACTACTAAACAGTAATGCGGAAAAATGGAAGACTCGTTTATGATGTCTTCTTTTTTTTCTTTTTTTTTTTTGTCAACACAGGGGACCCGAAGGCGGCCCGACTAATCCCCTGCGCCTGGAGTACAGCGCCACCCCAACCGCACCCAAGCGTTAAGTGGGATTCGACCACCTGACCTTGGAGTTCCGGAAGAAGCCCAAGACCAGGTGGTCTAGCCCGGGGGCTGTTTATGATGTCTTCGAGTTCATCGCCAAATGCTCAAAACAAAATTTCGCTCGAAAATGTTCATCACCAAAACAGCCCCTTGATAGGATCACAGATATTTAACAGGTAATAGGGGGAACATTTTTTTTGATTCGTGTGATTCAATTCCTATATTGAAAAGCAAAAATCAAACATGTCACAGTAATCTTTTTTGGATAAGCCAGTGATGAGGGAAATAAGCAAAAGCCAATTATGCAGAGCAGGAACTTTTACCATGACGTTTCATGGTCGCTTCTAGTGTGCAAGCGGGAATTTCTTCCTACTATGGGCAGAACCACTGCAATCACAACAACTCTGCCTGGGACTATTGTGAAAAGCTTACGAGTCCACGTAGGCTTAGGCAACCGGAAGGCAATCATAGGTGAATTACGTAGCAGAGGAATGTGGGACTTTCTAAAGGGCTTTTTTTTTTTTGAAGGACTTTCTAAAGGACTAATGTGCAAAATCGAAAAATTCCGATTTACCGACCGAATTCGAATTGAATTCGGAATTTTCGAAATCGGTAAATCGGAAATCGGAATCGAATTCGGATTTTCCGAATTCATATATTTCGAATTTGGTTCGAATTCGGTAATGAAGTTTTTCAAATCGGAATTCGAATTCCGATTTCGATTTCAAATTCGTTTTTAATATATAAATATATTTTTTATACATGTAATATAAAATTTATACTATATAATATTATATAAAATTTATATAATATAATATAATATAATATAAAATTTATATAGTATTATATAATATTATATATTATTATAAATTTTATATTATATAATAATATATAAATTTTTCCGAATTCGGTGAAATCGGAATTTACCGAATTCCGAATTGAATTCGGTACGAATTCGAATTCGGAATTGATGAATTCGAAATCGAATTCGGTCGAATTACCAGGTACCAAAATTTCGAAAAATTCCGAATTCAAACTTCCGAATTACCGAATTCGAATTCGATGCACACCCCTAATTGCATATATGTCTATACATTAAATTGGGTTGATAAATTAATCATCATCTAGGTAAACGCTCAATTAGGAGAACATAAAGAACCGAGAGACAATAAGACATTAAATGCCAAATTGCTTTTCTCAAAACATGAATCCGATGCCATCATTTTCTAATTTTAATAATATTTAATTTCTGTGCGTATGATTGTGAAAAATTCTTTCAATTTCTCTTATGATGGTCAACTTTATTGCTGAACCAAGTAACTAGAACTAATTATTTACTAAAAGTTTATTATCCACTCTCACTATTATTAGTTAAATGATAATGGGTTTTTGTTGAACCCATGAAATGTTTGGTTGTAACTAAAAAAATATTGGTATACCTTTTTACATTTTCTACTTCTTTTTCTTCTAAATTTTCTTCACTCTTTCAATTTGTTCTAATATTTTTTAAAGTTAATATTATACTCGTGTACATGACATTTATAAGCGTATGCAAGTAATTAAAAGGGTAATTATCACTTTATCCCCCTTAAACTATATCACTGCTGTCAGTTTACTCCTGAACGTGATCTTTTAGTCACTTAACCTCCATAAATAATTCAATTCAACATGTCAATAAATCTTGAACAAAAAATACCCTTTTATTCTATAGCATTACTACATTATTATTGTCACTTTATTTCTTTAAATTATAGTGATACAATCGTTTTAATGTCTAACGCTATTTTTTAGGCATTTTACCTCATTGTTAATTTAACTAGTATAGTAAAAAAAAATTTAAAATGTATTTACCTTTTTTTATATATATAATTGAAAATAAATAAGTTGGAATGGTTATTTTTCATTTTTTTTTCACTTTAAAAGATCCCCAAACATAAAACTAATAGGGTTTTTTTCAAATTTATTTTTTCACACTTATTAATATTACGAAAAGAAAAATATATAGGAAAGAATAAAACAGAAAATTAGATTTTGCAAAGAAAAAAAATAAAGAAGATTCTAACATTATTGTATTACTTTAAAGTTGTCGGTATTATGATTGGAATTGAGTGATAAACAGAAAAGTAAAATGATTTTCAAATAATAAAAATATTTAATTCTTTCTTATTTTTATTTTTTGAAAAAATTTGACCTCTCTCTCTCTCTCTCCCTTCTAATCTTTATATATATTTTTCAATATTAGTAAGATTACCAAGAAAAAAAAGATTAATACTTGCCACTCTAAATTTTGTATTATTCAAATATGAGAGTATTTTCTTCTAAAATTTATGATTATTTTGTCTACAATCTCAATTCTAGTTTCTTGAAGTACTATGTTAATTAAGTTTATGATTACTCATCTATAAATTTGATATTAATTTAAAAGTCACCATGTTACATATAAGATTACTTATCTAATTTCTAAATTTAAATTAAAATCTACGAGGTCAATTATGTCATGATTCTGGTTTCTTGAAGTATTGTGTTAATTATGTTTCTAATAAATCATCTATAATTTTGATTCTAATTAAAAAGCTACTATCTATTCAACATATAAAGTTAGAGAGATTGCAGTTAGTATAAACTTTTTAATGTCATTTTTCAAATTTTCTATTTTATCCTTAAAGAAAAACTAATTTTTACTTTGACTACTTAATCACATTTTGCCAATATAACTACTGTAACTACTCTAAACAATGTTTGTGTTTTAAATAATGTGTTGGATCTCACTTCTTTACTTTATCGTCAAGTGCATTTGTTTGGAAATGTATATTAATTTGAACACGAGATTGTAATTGACATTTATCTAAATATCGTTGCTTGCTCGTTTCAATGGATTTGTTATCATTAAATAATCCATATCATAACAAAATCTTTTAATTTAGCACTTACTTTTAAGAGTAAATTTTGATTTTTACTATAATTGGTTATCCTTATCATTAGACAATGTTAATATTTAAAATTCTCAAATTTTGACACTATTTTACTAGTCAGTTTTGTGATTTATAGTATGTCATGTCCAGTACAACTATTTACGGAGTTAGAATTTAAGTTGGTAACTATCTAGTTATTTCAATAGTTCAAACGTTCAATTTCTGAAACTTTTGTATGATGTGATTTATGTTTATGATTATTTTATCTATAATCTCAATTCTAGTTTCTCGGTGTACTATGTTAATTATATTTATAATTACTCATTTACAAATTTTGACATCGATTTGAAAGTCACCATGTTGCGTATAAGATTACTTATCTAATTTCTAAATTTAAATTAAAATCTACCACGTCAATTATGTCACGATTCTGGATTTTTTGTAATACTATATTAATTATGTTTCTAATTATTCATCTATAATTTTGATTTCAGTTAAAAAACCACTATCTATGCAATATAAAAAGTTAGAGGGATCGCAGTTAGTGCAACTTTTTTAATGTCATTTTCTAAACTTTCAATTTTATCCTTAGGGAAAAACTTTTAATTTTTGCTCGAATTATTTAATCACGTTTTGCCAATATAACTACCCTAAGTATTATAATTACCAAATTATTATAACCTTATAAACCAAGATTCTTCAATAAATTTATAATAAATGTATTTTTGTAAAAAATAAAATTTATATAAAATTAATTCCTTTTAATTATTTATGCATATAATTACTCATCTACGTCAACTAATAATTAAATTTAAATTGTCATAATTCTTTTGTCAAGTTAGCATTTATAGTTTAAGATTGGAGTGCACAATACATGACTTCATTTCCACATATCTCCAATGATTATTGCATTTGACCAATTTGGCCTGGGGAGCTGCTCCCAGTTGATGCCAATTTTTGGGTGCAAACAAGTGCCCATAAGTTGTTGAGGGACTTGCATTTTATTTCTCCTAGAAATACAATGGGACTCATAATCAACCCCTTCTACCCGGCATTCAGTAATTCATTTAATAGCTGCATCTGACCGGCCCCACAATGATGTCTTGGCAAAATATCCTTTGCTCTTCCCACCATGCACAGATGAGTCAGCTTTCCACCATAGATGCAACCGACGTTTCATGAGATCTCGGCTAGAGTTGGGAATCTAACTTTGCATAATCCCAATTCCATAAGCGGACAAAACAATGAAGGCATGCCCCCTAATTTGAGTCCCTCTTCCCCGTTCCACTACTACAAGGCCCGGGCAAAGTCCGAGGAGCAGCAGCAGCAGGAGATAGCAGTTATTCCGAGGTGCAGCAGCAGCAGGAGATAGCGGTTATTCAACCGCAGCAATAACTATGGTGAAAGCCATCAGGGTTCACGAACCTGGCGGCCCAGAGGTATCAGTGAACGTTTGATTGTGATCCATGGTGAAGTTATCTTGCTTGTCAATTTGCGGAACTAAGATTTATTTGTTAGAGACAATTATGGAACCCTATGCAAAATTCCGAGACTTGTTAGGCCTTTGGTTTTGGGTTCATTAGATTAAAGTTATTTTCGCTAAGCAATACTAGTAGCTCCTTTATACTATTTCTTATGGGCTTTTACCAGAAGCATTCATTACTCGGAGAATCCATGAACTTTTCTGAAGATCTCGTAGAGAGTCAAAATTGTTTCTTTGACTACTCGACTCGATCTTTCTGATTCTGTCGACTCAGTAATGCCTGTATATATATATATATATATATATATATATATACATGCTGTTTCGAAACAAAATATAAACCCTGCTTTTCGTTTTTTAAGCACCCTTTTTTTTTTAAGGTTCGGTCTCTTTAAAAGCATCCGAATCCCAATTAGAATGACATTGGTGCAATTCTTGGTTTTACGAGTTTAAAGCGTGACCATGGTACCATAGGCTCCTTTCACTCTGAGGTGAGCAATTAAGAACAGAGGAATAGAATTTTAGTATGTTGCACATGCATGAATGAAGTACCCTTTCAGGTGAGATTTTGCCTTGTGCAGTCTTGCACTTGGGCACAATTTGGTTTCCACTTGCCTGATTCCTTAAGTTCGTTTTGCATACAGTTCTGCATCACGTCTCTAGCAGCCAATAGCCTGTTTTATGGCTAATTTGAGCTGATTGTTCATCTCTATATTGTAGGTCCTGAAATGGGAAGATGTCGAAGTAGGGGAGCCAAAGGAAGGAGAGATCAGAGTGAAAAATAAGGCTATTGGACTTAACTTCGTTGATATTTATTTCAGAAAAGGAATTTATGATGCCCCCTCACTGCCCTTTATTCCTGGTTCGTTTGGCTGTCTGACCTACCATAAACTCTGTTCTTTAGCTGCTCCATTGTGCTGACTGCTGGTTAATGAATTATAAGATGCCTATTTGGGTACATATCCCGTCATCCTGTGCCACAATCCTAACTGTAAGCTGAGCTATTCTTGAAGAATGTCATCTTTTGCTCTTGATCGATTCTAGGAAAGCTTTGTCTTGTCATTTAGGAATAAATTTGAAAAGATGCGAAGTTTTTGCATTAGTAAAATACCTTGGCAATAGTAGGAACAGCCTTAAAGAGAGAAAAAAAAGACTTAGGAGCAATTATTCATGCTTCATGCATAATGTTTGTAATACAAAGGTTCTGCTTGTTTTTGGCTGTCACTTACTGGCATGGTGAACAGCAAAAACCACTATGGCTCAGCAGATCAATATTAGCTGACATCAATGGCATGCGAACCAAATTCCATTTGTGTAATGACCTCTTGCCATCCAACAGAATATGAACTTCAAACTACTCAGCTTATTAAACTATGGTAAAGTGGCCACAGTTGAGTTGCCCCTTCTATAAGTCAGGGTGGACTACCTCATAAGTTCCATTAGGCCATTGGTGTACGTAATCCTTTACATGTTATAAACTTGCTTCTTGTTATATTTGAATTTTTGTCAACAAGCATTTGCAAATCCTCGTCTTCCCACTGTTGGAATCCATCCAGACAAAAAGCTGAAATTCTAAGTACAGGAGTGGAAGCTGTTGGTGTGGTGACAGCTGTGGGGCCTGGGACGGCTGGTAGAGAAGTTGGAGACCTTGTTGCCCATGCTGGTCGTACAATGGGTGCATATGCAGAAGAACAAATAGTTCCCGTTGACAAAGCTGTACTGCTTCCTCCTTCTATTGATCCCGTAGTTGTAGCATCTTGCATGGCTAAAGGAATGACATCGCAATTCTTGCTCCATCGCTGTTTCAAAGTAGGTGGACCTAAGCTTAACTTGGAAAAGCCTATATGGTTCCTCCCTACTTTGGATGTACATAAGTATTTGTCATGGGAATTCAAACCATATATTTGCTGTTACTGTTTATAAGAAATTGTTCATTCAAGCATTAAACCTAACCACATGATTAAGCATGTCTACCACTCGTGTCATCTCTGCTACAAAGATCTTTCACGTTGAGTATGATTTGGTGTCAGTCTCATGCACAAATTATCTTTGAAGTACTTTTAACCCTGATTGAGTGATATGAACATTTTGTTGGTGACATACATTTGCCGTGCGTGAAGGAGAAGAAACTACTTGACTTTTTTCCTTTTGCCTTCTTGGCCTACAACTGACACTTTTCAAAGTCTGAATCTGGTAACTTGAGAAAGCTGCTTTTTCTTTACATGTGTGTTTGCCTTTGTATGCGTCTCTATCAACTCTGTCTTCATTTCAAAACAAAAATTTGATTAATTTATCAAATACCTCAAACTAAGACGGTTTAAAACTCAGGGTCATATTAGGATAGTCTACATCTACAAAATGCATTTCCTTGTCTCCAGCTTTGGCCTTCTAAGATGGGAAAAATATTCTACATTTGAATAATTGCTTGTAGAATTTTACAGGTTGAACCTGGGCACAATGTTCTTATTCATGCAGCAGCTGGTGGAGTTGGGTCTCTGTTGTGCCAGTGGGCAAATGCTCTTGGTGCAACTGTTATTGGAACTGTTTCAACTCAACAGAAGGCTGCTCAAGCAAAGGAGGATGGATGCCACCATGTTATAATCTACAAGGAGGAGGATTTTGTCAGTCGTGTACATGAGATAACATCAGGCAAAGGAGTTGAAGTTGTCTATGATTCTGTTGGGAAGGACACCTTTGAGGTAACACACTCGCTATTTTCGGATCATGATCACTACATGAAACAATTGCTGAATGAAAATGAAGCAAAAAACAATACGAGGACTGCACCCTGCAGATATCAGCCATTAATTTCACTTGCTACCATCTAATATTTGACGCTATATTTTACCCTCACCCTCAACCTAATTAAACCAACTTAATTTTGGGCTTGTCCAACCAAGTCTTAATGCTTCAAAATGTTATTTGTGAGACTGGTCTGGAAATGGCAATGTATTTAATAGTTGAGTAATCTGAATCTAATGAAGTGACGTATTAATTCAACAATCATTTAATTGATGTGATCAATTGGTTTATGAAAGCGAAGGTCACACTTGAAACTTCTTTGTTGCTGGTGTCTGATTGTTAAGTTTCTGTTGGTCAGGGATCACTAGCATGCTTGAAGGCTCGAGGGTACATGATCAGTTTTGGGCAGTCGTCGGGGATACCAGATCCAGTTCCTTTGTCTGCTCTAGCAGCAAAGTCTCTATTCTTGGCAAGGCCGTTGCTGAGGCACTACAATTTGACTCGTGAAGAGCTGCTGGAAACTGCTGGAGAAGTATTTGCGAAAGTGGCATCAGGTGAACTTAGGGTCCGTGTAAATCATACTTATCCTTTATCCCAGGCTGCTGAAGCTCACTATGATCTCGAGAACCGTAAAACATCTGGCTCTGTTGTTCTTATACCAGACGCCGTTGATCAGTGATAGCGTGGTAATGGTATCTTCCAGTGATACGTCCAGCTCACTATTCATTCCGCTTCTCTGTAATGTATTATTTTTAGTGAGTACTTTTAGGCTGCATGTGACTATGTGAGGAGATGAATGGTTTGAATTTATGGGCTGGGATGCGATGTGTTTAGGCCTGTAACATTTAGTCGTCAGTAATAATGCTACAGAAATAGTGCCGGTGACGAGGGTTTGTGTGCGAGATGGGCTTTTTGATGTAATGCCTTTATTTTGGGTTGGGGCAACAGCGATCTGCTTTATGTCTATGCCTATAAAAGAACAAGTAGGCTCTCAAAACACAAGCTCGCAAAAAGTCTATGCCAAGCAACCACTGAGCTTGGGTTGGTGTCCACCAAAAGGGTCTTAAGTCCTTCCTTGGCTGTAGGTGAAAGTTTAAATATCGCTTATAGCGAAAAAATTTTAAAGATTGTATCAAAGCATTTCTTTAGCCTAGTAAATTTTATACACCTGCTAATTTCTCATATAAGCCTTTCTAGACTCCTCCTCCCATATAGTTTAGAATACAACAAGTTATACAATTATCATCTTCAAAAAAAGTCTATGCCAAGCACTTCGATTGCAATGATGGCAGTGCAATATTGATTAGCATATTAACTTTTTTTATACAGTGAGTGATAGTATAGTGATTTTTTTCATACTAGCAATTATAGATTTATGTTACATGTATATGATTTGAATTGAGCAATGATGGCAGTGCAATATTGATTAGCAGATTAACTTTTTTTATACATGTATATGATTTGAATTTTGAGCAATGATGGCAGTGCAATATTGATTAGCAGATTAACTTTTTTTAGACAGTGAGTGATAGTATAGTGATTTTTTTCATACTAGCAATTATAGATTTATGTTACATGTATATGATTTGAATTTTAAATTTAAATTCATATTATGCGACATAATTTAAACTTGTTAGTTTGAAAAAAAATAATACATTTTTAGGGTATAAAAAAGTTATTCAAAATTAGCATGCCATTTTCTATTAATTAAGTGGTAATAAGTTCTGAACTTTTAAGTGCACGAAGCCAAGAAATTTAAGGGCCAAGCACAGATTTTTAAAGTACAAGAATAGCAGCATCCTTGAGGATCAACAAGTAGAAGTGAGGTCGACGATCGGACAATAAAGTCAGTAGTCCAGAGCCAGTCATGTAGGTCTAGCCTTCTTTGCCTATTGGATAATGGGTCCCAAGATCCAACTCACACTGGGCCTAGTGCCCAGGTCTGTGTTTGTGTCTGTGGAGCTGTGGTCATAAAGCGGAAATTAAAAGTTTCCAATAGCCGAAGTAAACAGCGTACAAGCTGTACTTTTGTATATAAAATGCTACTTCTTCCATTGGAGATTGGTTTTGTAAAATGATTGTTTGAGTAAAATAAAAAAAAAAGTACTAATGATTTGCAAAATCACCTTGATTTGAAGAAGCCATTTCATGACTGGCCATTTGGTCCAGTGGTCATCACCCTCTTTGGTGATGCTGGAGGTCGGGGGTTCAATCCCTGCCTCCCACAAACTTGCCACTTTACGTGGCTGGTTTTCTGTCCCTACGGGATAGCTCGAGCGGTTCACTCCCCCTCCTTAGGGTATGGCGACCTTCCTTACTTGTCCAGGGTTCGAGTCCCGCTGTTAACGTGCTCGGTGTGGAGTGGGGCCTCTTCTCCCGGGCCGCAAAATTAGAAGAATGCTAGGTGAAACTGTCAGAAATCCCAAGAGAAGTTCCAGCAATTATCCAATTTTATGATCTAAGAAAATAATTTAGAACCTAGAAATGAAATACCCGCTCCAAAGTCCAAACCTATAGCCAGCCAAAATATTGTAACTCTTACTATGATATATAATTGTGCACATTAGTAAAGTTAAAGTGTATTTGTAGGACATATGTGCTCAACATCAAAATCGAGTGAATTGATTCCTCATGCATATTTGACATTAGAAACATTTTAGCCCTTAAGATTATGCAATTTAAGCTATATATCCGTAATACACACTGCATCGTCTTCGATTCAAACTTTTATGCAGAAGGTGGACAAATTTTGTTTAATCAACTAAAGAAATGAAAAAAAAAAAAAAGGAGAGAAAGAAAGAAAGAAAAGAGGAAAGACGCCATTTTGAAATTGCATGCATGGCGCAGCTGTGATGGTGGGAGTGGAGGGATGTTTGGGTGGTGATAAATGTGATGAAGGGTAAAATTGGGAACAAAAGTACGGTGGCGGGGACCAAAACAGAAAGAGATATTCCCGGAATCGCAGCGGCAATGACACGTGAGATTGCTACAGCCTACAGCACGTATGGCAATGCAAATGAAAATGGTGGTGCCGATGCATTGCATGCTTATATACATACATACATATATATATATTTGCTTATAAGCATCATTTCCGTCCCTCTCTCTCTCAAATATCACCATCACTTTCTGGAGAAACTACAGTATATGTAGAAGATCCAAGGAGGCCTTTTTTCTCTTCAATCATTTTATATATATATATCCTACTACAGTTCACGAGATTGATTAACCTGCAGGCTTGATTATTTTCCTCAAGAGGTACCACTTTTTTCCATTTCCTGAGTATATCCACGGCTCAGGGTGGGTTTTGGTTTCTGAAGCATTTTTCTTCTCTTTCTGATGAAGGGGAAAGGGAAAAAAACACTTCCGAGTACTTAGCTCTAGCTCCGTGGGTTTCAGCAAAACCAAAAAGTTATGATCAAGTCCGTCTTTCCAAACTAGGGTTTCGTAGCAAGTACAGTAGCTGATTTCAAATGCCTTTTGATTCTTTGGAGCATTTAAAATTTTTTTTTTTTTTGCTGTGGTTATTCTTACACTTACCTGTTTCCTCCTCCTTCGTATATAGTTTTTCTGGTCTTACTATATTCCTTCTGCTTTCAGCTTCGTTCATTTTAATTTTCGTTTCCTTTTTTTTCTCATTTTTTGATTTCCAGTTAAAGACTCCCAAAGTTTATATCGAATGAAACATTTATTTTAGCTACTCCAAAATTTAGATATGTGTATCTGGTTCTGCAAGTTTACGACCGTGTGTTATCCTTTCTTATCCGTTTGTGGGCAACTATGAAGAGAGAGTTGGATATTGGAGCTTGCTGAGACTGCTATTCTCTGGGTTGATTTCTATATTTTTTGGTCTCTCAACCGCAGTATTAACTGCATTACTATCCAGAGAGAAGTATTCATTTTTTGTCAGACATCTCTCCGCTTTTTTAGAAACCCTAGTTCCAGTCCTACTTTTTCTGCTGTCTTTTCGCTGAAATTTAATTCTCGTATCTTTGTCCCTTTGTGCTTTTTTAACTCGTCCCCATTTAAGCTCCGTCCAATTTCGTTTTTGTTTTTCGTTAAATTTTGATGCTGAAATTAAAAAAGAAAAAAACCAATTTTCAGTTTTTATCCATTTATGCAGATTAAAGATGTTTATGGAAACCTATCGACGAAGGCGATTCAGAAAATCCAAAGAAGCCATTTTTATGGTAAGCTAGCTGTTAGTTAATTCTCACTGACTGATTTCCTTCATCCTCTCCATGCATGTGTATTAGATTTACAAATACTACTACTTCCTCTCTCTCTCTCTCTCGAAACCAATAAACCTCTCACGCAGAGTTTCACATTTGCTTTCTGTTGCTGACCATGTTCTCTTTTCCACTTTCTTGTTTCACAAGCAGACGCGCTTTAGCCAAGTTGGTGAGGTTGAAATAGAGTAGAATTCGCTACCCACGCGCCTTAAAAAAGGTGTCTTTTTTTTTTTGTGTAATTATGAGGCTACAAAAAGCAGCTTTCAGCTCGGAGGGCGTGTGTGTGCATGCCTTGGTTGGTTAATCAATCAGAAACACGCACACACACACAACGAAAATCAAATCTTTGTTGAAATGATTGTGACCTATTCCCCCTCCCCCCTCCCCCCCCCCCCCCCCCAAAATAAATGTCTCTCCAAAAAAAAGGGTAAGGGACAGCATGATCGTCATCGTAGCAGTAGCAGTATAGCAACTAGTGATTTCTGACAGTAGTGATAAAAATTGTTAAACAGTATATGCTGTAACCAGCTGGGGTGTATAACTGTATATTCTTGCTGTCTCTATAAACCCAGAGAGACCTTCAGTGCGTGTGTGTGTGTGTGTTTTGTGATCAAATTGTCTACACATATGGTATATACAGCCAACCTCACACAGTCAGACTGAGGAAGAGACTAAAGAGAGTGAAAGTGTGCGTTGTGCGTGTTCTGAGTCTGAAGATTGGTTTAGCTTTTTCAGGAAATGGATCAGTGTTCAAAACTGCAAGATCATCAGTCAGTCAATAACGGCGTACACTCTTCGACTCCACTTCCTAACTCCTTCCGCTGCCCATTCCAGCTCAAGGGTACTGCTCGATCAATACTACTTTGTGCAGACATACATGTCCTTATCGTTCACAATGCATTCTTTTTTTCCTTTTGGTTCTTCCCGAGCCTGCAGTATCAGCTTTAATATATTTCTGCTTTGGATTCATTTATGTTGTTTTTGGACTAAGCATAAAAGTTTGGCATAATTACGTTGAAAAGCACTGACTAGAATCCAAAAAAGAAAAAAGAAATGTTTTCTGATAACATGTTGTTTTGGTACCCAGCAAATGATGTGGATCAGGAAGTTCAATCTGCAGATTTCCTATTCAACAACGTGGAAGTGGAAGTTGGATCTGTTTACGAGATTGACCATCTTCACTTACCTCCTCGAACTCCTGTTCAACTCAGGTCCATCAGAGTTGCCATGGTTAGCATACTTCCTCTGACTGCTTATCTATATAGATAATTTCCAATACAAAAATCAGATACATGGATTATTGTTGAATTTTTTTTAAAAAAATTCTTTTCCCATTCTCAGGTCAGTGAGAAGACAGAGCTGAATGTGGCAATGAGATTTCCGAGCATGGAGTCGCTTAAAACCTATTTTAGCAACAGCATCAGAGAGATGTATCCAGCCTTAGATGAGAAGTTTGTGATGGGAACAGTGCTTGCTGCCAAAGTGCTCCTTCGGCAGATCCCTTCTCAGGAGTTTGCCGAGAATAAGCATTTGGAGGGATTCTGGTTGGTGAATGCTGCTGCAGTCAATGTTTCTGAAGAGGACAATAGTTACAGGAATGGCAACTGTTGGACGGAGCTCAAGGGCATGGGAATGGTTCGGTGGGGAACCCGACGACAGGTCAAGTTTCTGGAAAGGCACAAAGAAAACATGAGTGGCAACCTTCGGTCTCCTTCGAGTTTTAGAACAGGTGGTAAAAAGGCAATTGAAGTCATTAGAAAACCAGCAGAAGCTAAAGATGAAGATGATAACGATGTTAATGATGATGATGATGATGATCGTGATGATGACGATGATAACAAAGAAGATGACGAGAAGGATGAACAAGAAGAAAGGGAAGAAGATGATGGAGATGATGATGAAAGGGAAGACGACGTGGCTGATGTTGCAAACGAAGAAACTGAGGCAGAAGAGGAGACCCAAGAGATGAATAGAAATCTCAAGAGAAAGAGGTACAAGCTGAGAAATGGTACTACCAGACAGAAGGCAAAGAAAGTTGAACGTGAGAAGAAGAAGAAGAAGCTTAAGAAGACTCACGCCAGGAGGGGCAGAAACAAATGCCGGGAACTCTTAGTGATGGAAAACCCCAAAGATAGATGGTCTGCTGAGAGGTAAGAACATAAAAAATGTTTACTCCGTGTTTCTTGTATTCGTCGACATTAAAACAATAACGATCAGCATTTAATGGACTTTTAGGTTTTTTTTTTTTGCCTTAATTTGATTTTCCATGCGTCTATGTATGAAGGTACCAACTTGCAACAAAGAACCTTTTGGAGGTTATGAAAGCCAAGGGGGCCACAGCTGGTAACCCAATTCTCAGGCCCGACCTGAGGGCAGAGGCAAGGAAGAAGATTGGGGACACTGGGCTGTTAGACCATCTCCTCAAGCACATGGCCGGTAAGCTTGCACCAGGTGGAGAAGAACGGTTCAGGAGGCGGCATAATGCGGATGGTGCGATGGAGTACTGGTTAGAAAGTGCTGATCTTGTCAAAATAAGGAAGGATGCTGGTGTGAATGATCCCTATTGGATCCCACCACCTGGATGGAAGCCTGGTGACTGCCCCACTCAGGACCCTATCTGCGCTAAGGAGTTGAGGCTCTTGAAAGAAGAGATTTCCCATCTTAAAAGGTAAAATAGATACCACATACTACGTACTAATTAATTTGCACAAACTGATAGCTAGTTACGGTTGCATGTCTTTTTTGTTGGGTTTTAATGTTTAACCTTTTCTTTGGTGGACATTGCTGTATTACCAGAAATGCACTGGAGATGGTGCCCAGAAAGCAGCTGGAGGAGGAAGTTGGAAAGCTAAGAAGGTCAAGTCTAAACTTTCTAATAATGATCACATCTTTCACCGGAATAGCAAATTAATGGCTCTGATGAACTTCTCTTTGAGTGCTTCTCTTTTAATGTTTATGGTCTGCTTGCTTGATCAGAGAGATTGACAAGCTTGTCTCCAACAAGAAGCAAGGGGTAAACCAAGCTATTGGATTTTCGTCAAATCAGTGCGACATCAGTGAAAAGTTCGATCAGCTTGCTAATTCATTGGTTTCTTCAAAGTCTCATCTTACCGAACTACCCGTTTCACTGGTATATGAGTACTTACAAAAAGCATATTAGTGTCTCATTCAAGTACTTAAAGTTGAAGAAACCTTTGCTTGACCATATTACTTTGATTTTTTGGGGCAGGAGAAGTACAAGGATCAATTAATTGTCATTCAAGATTTTGCAAGAGGAATAGAGGTAGCAGCTATCTGATGCTTCAAGAAATCTGATTTAAGCCTCTGTAGCTTAGACGTTCTCTCTCAATTAAACGAGTTCTAATTGCATGCAGTAGTATTTAGTGTCTAGTTCGTAATTAGTTGAATAACTCGTTGTAACGTGCTAATATTCATAGATGACACAAATATCTTGGTTGCATATGATGCCGTTGTTGAGTATGATACTGATACATACTCGATTGGATACATGGAATTCAGGAAGAAATAAAGAAGCTCATGCCGGAAGCTAAAGGAGGAGCACGGTCCAACACCGAATTAATTGTGTCAAAGGAGTCTGGTACTGCTGGAAAAGAGATCGTGGAATTGGAGAAAGGGACGAAGGAGCAAGAAGTACAAGTAGTAGTAAATGTTGGGGAGCTGGAGGGTTCAGCTAAAGCAGAAAATGCAGCGGCAGCGGAAGCAGCAACGGCAGAGAAAAAAGCAGCAAAGATCGAAAGGCTGAAGAGTGGGTTCAGGATCTGCAAGCCCCAGGGGACGTTCCTTTGGCCAAACATGGCCCGCAACATCTGCAACAACACCGCCACCGGTAGCACTACTAGCCACAATATGGTGTCCCCTCGGGTTGTGGTCCAGGTTGAGGATCTTTTAGTGGTCCCAACTCCACCTTCAGTCTCTTCCTCCACTGCCGTGGCTCCCCCTTTGCTCCCTTACTACCATACCACCAACACTAACAACCACCACCAACCAACTTCTCCAGTGAAGCCTCTAGCCGAGAGACGTGCTGTGAAAGTCACGGTCTCCACATTGTCTAATGACCATGGGGATCACAGTGACTCCTCCACTGTGACAACCACCACCACTGCAAACAAGAAAACAATTCCTATCAACCTAAATGATGTTCCTTATAATTCTGTCGAAGTATTATCTGGCCTCCCTTCATCTTTACCACGTCCCGCTGCAACTTCTACTTTGATGCCTCAGGTACTAAAGTTTCCACCTTTCTCTTTTCTTCTTTTTCTTTTTGAGTCCATCCATGCCATGAAACTTATGCCCTGGTTTATCCGTTAAAATGCTTAGTGAGGGTGTTTTGCAATTGTATCCTGCAGTTGCTACCCGATGAAGGTAAAAAGGAGACAAGTAGACCTTGGGAAGTGATGACTGGTGGGGTTGGCTGTGGTAATAATGCAGCAAGCGAAGCAACGGGACATCTCCAGAAGCAGCCAACCAAGTGCTGCTCTTCATCAGCTTCATGCTTGTCCCCCGAGAAGGCAATGGGGAATTGGCTAGCTCTGGCAACTGCTAACTCTGCCTCTGATCAGTCCAGCCAGGGTTGAGCTGAATTGGGTGATTAGAAGTTTAAACTGATTTTCATTTTACATTTGTTTCTGAATTGAGCGGGAAGCTAGTATTGCTCTTTAGGGCCCAAGAGCTTGAGGGCAGTAGGATGTTTTCCAAGGTCCTAGAGTTAAGGATTTCAGTTTCAGTAGTGAATGAAACTGTGAAAATTTGATCCCTCTCCTGGGGGAACGTAACATTGCATGTTGGAGCAACAAGGGTTGGCTGGTGATTTATTAGTACTTATTTCACCAAGTCTCTCAATGTGTAACTTCTTTTGTCCATTTTTAACTTGTTCTCGTCCTGGTACTTGCAATAAGGATACACTGCATCTACTCCAACTGAAGATATTGAATCTCCCTTATCCACTTCAGCTGACATAGTGGAAGAAAATGGATGGAGGAGCATTGGTGGATCATTTCAGACTATTTTACTAAAATCTAGATGGTTATATCTAGGGAATAAAAAAACTTAAAGCTGCAAATCTTATCAGTAAAAAGATGCCTTAAGCAATTATATAAAGGAACAAATAGGATCACAGTTTGGATGAATAATTTTTACAGTTGAATCCTATCTCCTCAAAATTGATGCATTCAGACAATGCAGTTACGAGCTTTCTCAAATCATCCCGCGTGTGCACAGCACTCAGGGCTATCCTTAACCTAGAAAAGGTAGGCAATTTTGATATGATCAGAAAGCCTAAAGTAAACAAGGAAAATTTGCAGAACAAACCAAATTATTGTCAAGTTACTGCATCTAAGACACTTAAAGGTACAACTAACAAGAATGGTTTTGCAACTTCACCATATAGTGAGCGCAGGAGGAACCATTCCAAAATGGATGACAAAAATAATGCATTGACGCAGGGTACAACAGTGAATTGTGTGGTTTGGACAACAGCATATAAATGGCAAAGAAGTTAGGATCATCAAAAAGATTCCGGCGTCCGACAAACCTGCATGAGTTTGAAGGCACTGTTGGGGGCCTTATAGCGGTTACATGAAAACCAGATTTCAGAAGATGCCTATTCATCATGATTCACATGGTTAGGAGCAATGATGACACAGAAACTTTTAAAGAGAGGGAGGGATTGGGGAAAGAGGGGAATTACCGGCTAGCTTCCAAGGCCTTCACTTCACTCCCTACAATAAGGGAAATAATGGGACTAGTAATGGGAATTCTTGTCATGGCACGGAATTCTAGTACCCGATTCCAAATGGCCTTTCTACGCCATGTCTCCTGTTTTGCTACATTAACAGCAGCTGCAAAGGGAATAAGTTAAATTCAATAAAGAATCTAAGAAAAGAAAGATTAAAGCCCCAATTTACAAAATCGCTATCCTTTCTGAGTTACAATATGTAGTCGTCTCTTCAGTTAAAAGCTTTCACGTTAAATTCATGAACTTAGTCATGCGAAGTTGAGACATCGACTGCATTTAGAAATCAATTCGACTATGGCCCCGCAATGTCTTTTTACACTATTGACAGCTCATTAATTTATAGAAGTTCATGGCACATAAAGTGGCACCTGGTATCCCCATCAATAGGCAAAAGTGCTTGAATTGAAATACTACAGTGTGAGGGACTGGATAGACTAACCCACTCCAATTCTATAAACTAAGCTTACCGTGTGCTGCTGCAGCAATTGGTACCGGAGTAGAAGTTGAAAATATGAAAGAGCGACCCCTTGACTGTATCAGTTGCTTCCATTTCTTGCTGTTAATTTAGCATCAAATGGAAAATGTTGATATATTATTAAACATTAATTGCACCACTAGTGTAAACAATCACTGGTAAATTCATCTCTGTATGTTTGATTTTTAATTTCTTATTTGTCACTGGAAGGCAATCTATCCAAGAGCCAGACACAACATACTTATTACAAACCTTTAAATGAAAAAAAAAAAAATTTCCTTGCCATTTATCAGTTTCTGAACAAACAAAAAACTAAATAAAAATGAACAAAAGCGAATGGTTAGCTGAGATTTTAACAAATCTAAGAAACTGATGCAATTAACAGTAAAAGATATTTAAGCATAACAACTTGCACCACTAGAACAGGATAGAGCAAAACAGAACTCATAAACAGAATTTAACTTTGAAAAACCATTAGGGACCGCTTAACTTGGAAAAAAGAGTGTGTGTGGAATTCTCATTTCTTCTTACCCCCTTCCTTCCAAACAAAAAGCCCACTACCTTCAAACCTTAGCAAAATTACCTGCAGGCTATAAAACCACCATGGCAACCAGAAGCCTTACTTAAAGTGCCTATGCAAATGTCAACATCATTTTCACACTTGAACTTCTCTGCAGCACCACCACCAGTTTTGCCACAAACCAATGTTGCATGAGCCTAGACAAATTATGCAACAAGCACTTTTCTGGATTAGTTACTTTTTACTGATGAAAAATAAATAGATATGCTAAACCTCAGGCAAAATATAATCAAAGTGATTCCTAGATATGAAGTTCATCTTTCATCCGGTAAATACTCCATATGGACTTCATCACTAAAATGATAAGTCAAGAGACTTAGGGGAAACTTTGACGTGTTCACATACGGCCATCACAACCTTACTAATTACATATCATGCAATCAACTTTTAAATTTTGAATTGCATATCAACTTACAAGACACTTACATCGTCAATTGCCAACAAAAAACCATGCTTCCTGCGTAGCTTCACAAGCTCAACTATTGGTGCAAAGTCTCCATCCATACTGAACAAGCTAGCAAAGAAAACAGGCAACTGAGAGATAGGATTGAAGCGTAACCACAAGGTGATTGGAGGCCCCTTTATCACCAGGAATAGCTCCATCTCTAGTTCTAAAACATTAGTTACTCTGTTACTAAATTAGTAACCGGTCGTTGGTACAATAACCAAGAGAATGATGGAGTTTCAAAGGAAAAGGATTAAACAGATAAGCAGACAGTATGGCAATCATCACAGAAGATGAACTACGAGTCCACACTGAGAGAACTAAGCAGCATGAGACCAGCTTAAATTTTTTTTAGAGGATAATATGATGAGCATTAGACAATTTTGCAACTGAATCAAACTATTTAAAGCCTCTCATTGTTCGATCTCTCTGACATAGATATATGAAGTTTCAACTCTGGCCCACAATCCCAATCACAGCAAAAACATTCTTTTTGCACATATTTCCAGGATAATGTTTCTGATTCGCCAAACAGCTGAAGTAACCACAACCATGTGGTATGACTAACCTATCAGTAACAACAACTTTCTTCTTCATCGTGCAACTTGACCTGTTATATACAAATATATTGTTGTGAGATGCACAAATATGGTAAAATAATACAGAAATGACAGAAAAAGAATTGACAAAGTGCATCACAGAAACTTACAATAACGAATTAAGGTGGACCATGTCACAGTGTCGGTAGACAATGTTGACTAAACTCCCTTGTTTCTCGGCAAGGCGGATACCATCGATGATTGATGCATGGTTGAGTGCATCAGAAAAAATGGCAACTCTTTCATCCCTTTTAGGTTTTCCCCCTTCAGCTAACAGCAAACCAACACTTCCAACTGCTGTGATAAGTGCCATGTTGGCTGCAAAGCCTGTGGGACAAAGAAGGCAATCCTAATATGTGACATTAGAGCAAGAATTCATCAGTCTAAATCCAGCAGCATCAACCCTTCATTATGATCAAAAGCATAGCAGGTAAAGTTTGACCATCTATTGACCACAGTACATGAAATAGGAAGTTACATCCCATCTGTTTATACGTGATATACATTGCCTTCCAAAGAAATGAAATCTATAATGAATATATTGCTGCAATAGACATGGGAGGCAAGAACCAATTCATTGGGTTTAAGCTTCATTGCAACCATGACCTAGTTGAATCATGCCTAACTAAAAATTTTATCATATGGATGGTCATAACCACTTTTCTTATCACTTGATTGTTTAGAGTTTTGAAATAAAAATATTATCAATAAAACCTTTTGAAAAATCTGCATTTACTGGATACTGAATGAAAATTTTGAAACTACCTCTTTCTTCTTTAAGTCTGCTAACGCCGACTCCAGCAACCTGTGGTAATTTGTGTAACCACAAATTAATGCAGAACCTCTGGGTCCCATCCCATGCAACTGAGCTGCCTAATTTGTCAGGGGAAACCACAACACAACACAAGTTATTAACCAAAATTCTCCATTTGATATCAGGAGAATCCATAACTCAACAACATATTGATTAAAAAAAAATCACCTTTACAGCGGCCTTGATAACAGTTGGGTGGGAACTCAAGCCCAGGTAATCGTTCCCAGAGAAAATTAATAACTTCTTGAACTTTCCGCCACATGGCCCTGCTCCATCATCATCCTCACCGTTCCCAATTACAGTGTCATCCCCTGTTTTATCAATTCAATAAAACATAAAATACCAAAACAATGCACATGCAATTCGTGACAAGTTTTCTACTTGCTTTTCTTTTCTTCATCCTTCAAAAATAGAATCACAGCAAGAAACATGCATAAAAAAAAAAAGAGCTTCTTCTCAAACAAAATTAATCACTCCACAAGTTTTCAGTAGGTAAATGGGATGGAGGGAAGCAAATGTAGTACCGGAACTGGGAATGTCTTGCAGCCATTTTTGGAATGTGGTTTCTGAAATTTGAACTTCCACGGAGGCTCTATCCCATTGCCGCAATCCATCATAAAACTCTAGCTCATCTGATTCCGTTTGGTTGGATTCGGGGCGAATTAGGTGGATGGGTCTCAGAGATCGCATAACCTTTAAAGACTCGAGCTTTAAGAGAGCCTCTGCCACCCAGTAATCCCAGCACCACGCAGCCATCCCCACTTTCTCCGCTGCCGTATGTGTGGGAATTTCGGGCGGAGGCTACAACGTAGACAAACCCACCGGGAAACTGCACTGCAGTGCCCCTCTATATAGCAAATAGTGTATTAAACCGCGAAGGCCGTTTATTTATTTATTTATTGATTTTTAATCAAATAAGATTCTGGTAAAATCAGTAGTAATTCTTAAAGTTGCAAAAATATAGGGATAATTTCAGAAACCTCCCCTGAGGTTTTTAAGCATTTCATTAAGCTCCCCTAAAATTTAAAAAATTACACCTATCTCCCTTAATTTGATAGTTTTAGTAAAAAAATCTTAAAATTATATTGATTTGGCCAAATTTTTAAATGAATATCAAAAAACGCCCTTATGCGGCAAATTTTAATTTACTTCCCTATAAAATTATAAGATTATCTAGTATAATTAAACAGAAAAAAGTATCAAAATTTGCATTTCCATACCTACTGTTTGATAAACAACTATAATAATTATTTTATCACTATGATAAGATACTTTTGATAATATTTTATTATGAATTTAAATTTATAAGATAGAAAAGAAAATATTAAAATAATTCATTTAGAGTTTATGAAATTTTTGAATAGTGGGATTGTCATAATTTAGTTGTGCTTTTGGACCATTCCTTTTTGATTTATTATTAATTTTACTACCAAAAATAGAAAACAAATATCAGCAAAAATATTGAATTACATATAAAGTTAACTCGTCAAAAAAAAATCATTAGTTAGACATTTAGTAACAATAGAAATTAAAAGTAATAGTGGTGGTTCTACAGTTTTATTGGCGAAAATTAAAAAGAAAGGAATAAGAAGGAAAAATAAAACTCAAGGGAGGTTTCTGAAATTATCCCAAATATATATATAAAACTTTCTCAAATTACAACTTTATATGAGGGAAAAAGAAAGGAATAAGAAGGAAAAATAAAACTCAAGGGAGGTTTCTGAAATTATCCCAAATATATATATAAAACTTTCTCAAATTACAACTTTATATGAGGGAAAATCGCTAATTTAGTTCTTTAACTTTTTTACTTAAGCTAACATTCCCTAAACTTTTTTTAATTTAATTTAGTCCTTAAACTTTAATACTCTAACTAATTTGGTCCCACTGTGGCAGCACCACTAGTAAAAGTTTCTCCAACCAAAAAATCACTAGTCAACCAAGGGTAATACAGGAATTACAAGCGAGATCATACTTAGATTATATTTGACTATTAATTAGGGGGAGAAAAACCGAAATTGTCTACTAAAGTGGGGAGGAAAAAGAAATTGGCAACAAATTCTCAATTATCACCATCTTCTACTCAACTCAATCACCAACCTTTCAGTTGATAAAACTTCCCCTCGAAATCCTCTTCAGGTTCATATTCTCTAGCATTTTGCAGTATTATCACACATTTTAGATCTCCAAAACTCTAAATTATCATCTAAACTCGAGGAGCTTTTTATGTGGACAACTCAACTGTTGAAATTTGAGAACAATAAATGGGAGACACCAAAACTAAGTGGTAAAGAATGCTACAGTGGCGGCAAAGGCAATTCTTGTCTACTTGAAACTCTCTAAGATTTAAATGTTTGATTGTTGTGTATTTATTTAGTGGTTTTGTGACAAAATATGATTAAAAAAAAAGTAGATTGATCTTCTGCTGTTACTTCTCTCTTTTTTTTTCCCGAAGACAGTAGTGTGTTTGGATTGTAAGTTATTTGCCCAAATATATTTGCTTACATCACCATTACAATTTCCAATACACCTTTTTATCTTCCCAATTACCTTTTTATCTCACATACATCACATCACAAAAAGTGCTACAGTAAAAATATCTCAAATAACTTACAATCCAAACACACTAATAACATATCTATCTTACACTAAAGGGAAGGGGAGGCTAAAGAGGCTGTGTTTGGGGCTAGTAAGTACACTGACTTTACTAGACCAAGGGAGTGTTTTGTTACTTCTCTCAATGAGCTAAATATGCTATTAACTGTGAAAGACCGAAATTTTCGGTTGGATTGCATATAATTGGGCTAAGTTATGTACCACAATAATTAGAGAAAAATTAGGTGTATATAATATTTATGCCCTCAAACTGTTTGTGAAAATGCCACAATGGAAAACCAATGGTAAAAACCTATTGTTGTACTGTGTGTGTGACAAATGTTTGAGCAAGCAGGGCCGCAGCGGCCACAGCCGGCTCCACTACTGCTTCTGATGAAGATAAAAGCAGCAAAAAAAATTTAATTTTTTTCCGAATTTCCTATTTCTTCATTGATTCAGGTTTTCAATGGACTCGTGTGTGTGTGTGATAGCGTGTTATGTATTGCCAATGAGAGAGGGGAAAACTCTAGCAAACAAACATTGGAGGGGGTATCAAGTAGAGAAGAAGAACAAACCATAGTAGTGATTTTTGTGTATGAATCAATTTACCAGTTTTTGTTTTCTTCCCCAATTTAATCGAAATCTGTTCTCTCCCCTTTTTAATGGAAAATTTATCATGAGACTTTGCTTACAGTACCTATATTGCCCTTAGTTGACCTGTGATTTTTTTTCGGAGAAACTTTTTCTGGTGGTGTTGCTGCAGAAGGACCAAATTAACTACAATATTTAATGTTTATTGTTTAAGGACTAAATTAGGCTAAAAAAAATTTCAAGGATGGATTCAACTAGAGTAAAAATGTTGAAGGACCAAATTAGCGATTTTTTAGATTCATGAAAGCATTTAAAGGTGAAAACAGCTAAAATATATGCATATTCTTATGTTGCAAAATCCATATTTGTTTCCTGGGTAAGTTTTTGGCCAAAACAATTGGTATGGCTTCCGACAGATTTTGTTTGGTTTCTTTTCTGGTAAATACATTGTCCTTGAGTAGATACGTAGTTAGCACAGAATTACGTCAACTGATTGTAACCACAGAAAAGTTAGGTAACAACTCAATTCTGATCTTTCTTCTTCATCCTTCTCTACCACAGGTATACTGATACCAAATGAAAGCCCCCTCGAAAAGTTGAAAATAGAAATGCTAAGGCAAGACAAAAAAATAGCGCATTCTGCAGCCACCAGCACATTGGGCTGCAAACCAATCACCTGGGGTTAGAGCCGCAGGCACAGCTGCGTGACACTTGCCATTCATTGTGTACATGATAGGACCCCACACAGGCTACCCACTATATAAATTAAATAAATATTGACATTTAACTTAGCCATGAATGTTGATCAGGTCGCCCGTCTACAATTTGACAAACCATAAATTAAGTCAAATGCGTTTGTACAAATTTACACCATTAATTTCAGCCTCAAGTGTAGGCTGATACCATCAAATGACGAAGTTTGAAAGGAACCTTATTGAGTGCGGATATGTACAAGCACGGAGCAGGCTGGAAGTACATGAAAGTTGATTTCTTGAGCTTTACACTACACGATATACTTGCAGCATCCACCTGTTAGGAAAACCGTGCATAAGAGAAACACCGAAAATATCACTGCCATAGAAATGAATGCACGACTGAAAAAGGATGCCATAAATGACACTGTTTAATCAT
>NC_040036.1:5102368-5164570 GCF_003713205.1 Coffea eugenioides | reverse complement strand
AAGAAATCGATTTTGAGCATATAGAATTAAATTGATGCAAGTGTATTTCTTTTCAAATATCATTTTTATTTTTCAAATTTATATTTTTATGAGGTATAGCATTGTGATGTAGTAGTACTACAAGAGATTGCTTTTGAAGTGATGGTTTTCTTGAAGTGAACAAAGTGGTTTAAAAATATTTTTATTTAGTCAGTGAAAGGATAGTTTAGGATTTTTAAAAATTTTGTTACACAAATAACTAAAGTAAGGGAGGTAAGTGATGATATTAAGAAAACCTCAGGGAGGTTTCTGATATTATCCCTTAATAAAAACACAGGAGGGTGTGTTTGGATCCTTGTTTTTGGAGTTGTTTTTGAAAAACTGTTTTTCACATCCCAAATGCTACAGTAAATGTGTATTTTTAAAACAACTCCAAAAACACCATATCCAAACATTATATCAAAAACAACTACATATGTATATTTCAATTATGTATATTATATATATATATATATATTATATTAATATAAATTGAAATATACAAATTGAAAATTATATATATTATATATTATATAAATATTTATATACATTAATATTATACATAATATATTATAATATACATAATATAATATACATAATATGTAATATTTTATACATAAATGTGTAAATATTTATACATAATATATTATGTACATTATATTATAATATATACATTATTAATGTAAAATATTATTATGTACATTATTGTGTATAATAATGTCTAATAATGTTAGGTATAATATATAATACACATAATATGTAATAATGTATATTATGTATAATATATTATATTATATATATACAATATTATGTATATTATACAAATTGAAAATTATATATTATATATTATATGAATATTTATATAATGAAATATACAATAAATATTACAAATTAAAATATTATATAAACACCATATTTATAATATTATAATATTTATAATTAATATTAATGTATATTATATATATATTAAATATTTATATATTTATTTTTACATATTATAAATATTTTATTTTACTTAAAAAATATTTTTACATATTTATAATATATTTATATGAATATTATATATTATATAAATTATATATAATATAATATATGTTTTACATTTATATAAATGTACATTTATACATAATATATATATTAATGTATATTTATAATATACATTTATATTATGTATTACACATAATATTATAATACATTTATATTAATATACATAATATTAATTTTACATTTATACATAATATTAATACATTTGTACATTTATATTAATTATATTAATACATTTATACATAATATTAATATATATTAATAAAATTATAATTTATACATTTATATAATATTCATTTGTAATTTATACATTTATAATAATATACACTTTTACATTTATAAATATATTTATATTATGTATTATATATAATATAATACATTTATAATACATTTATATATTTTTTAGCGAATATATAAATATATTTATTTATAAATATTTATAAATGTATTATAAATGCATAAATGTATATAAAAATTATAAATTATAAAAATACCCAAAAATATGTTTTAAAAATACCTTTAAAAATAATCCAAAAAATATCTACAGTAAAAGTTTTTCATATAGTTTTTGAAAAACAACCCCAAAAACAACTAATCCAAACGGACTTGTATTTCAAAAACGAAATGCTACAGTGCTGTTTTTGAAAAACAACCCCAAAAATAGCTAATCCAAACGGAGCCTCTGAGTGATTAGTTGGGGCATTAGCATTTGTCTTCCACAGCCCATGGGACTAACTAGTAAGTTGGCAATCCTTCGTCACCCTCCTCGTCACGACCTTCTTCTTCTTCTTCGAAGAAATCCTTCATTGCCACGTTTACCCCTCTTTACAGTTCCACAGCTGCAAGCCTGGTCGAGTCTGAGCAGTAGCAGTTACACTACTACTAGTATTAGCTTTCATAACAGTAACAGTAGTAGTAGTATCAAAGGCGGCAGCGGAATAAAAGCTTTCTCGGAATCAGCAAGTTCAACAATGGTCAAGGCTATCAGGGTTCACGAACCTGGCGGCCCAGAGGTATCTGACAATTATATAATCAAAGTAAACAAACCAACGCGGACACAAAAACCCATCTTCTATCCCCCTTTAAATATATGATTCTCCGGTAGCATCTCGTAGAATCCGTTCTACTCAAGTAAAATAAAAAGTGCTGCTTTTCAACTGAAATATGTGTCTTCCGGATCCGGAATGTTTTTAGCTATCTTAAAAACTCTCTGCAGATACCTGAGTCTTTAAGGGCCGCCTGTAATGAATTCGTTTCATTAGATTGAAAATCCTTCTTTTTCTTTTTGCATATGCATATGTCGCTCCTACTATATAGGTTTATTTTCTTATTCATTTTTCAGAAGTTGATTTGATGATCATAATGCTGTAAAACATAAGGGTTTTTTTTTCCCTTTTTCTTGTTGATTAAATAAAGATGTTCGAAATTGTTTCTTTGATTGTGTGACTTGATCTACAGATTGTCTTAATTTGTTTGCGCCTATTATTTAATGTTCCAAAACGGATGAAGGTTCTTTCATTTCTCTTTTAACCAGTCATTTTGGACAGAACAATTCCTGGGACTCAAATCAGCGTTGACTGTGGTTGATTTATGGATTTTATCAGGTTTCTAAGCACTGTATCATAGGGCATTTCATTACGCAGCCAGCATAAATTTTGTGAAGTATTCTGTATGAATGTATTGGACTTGTTTACTTAGCTTTAATGAAGTACCATTCCATTGTTAATTTGTTAGGTGCTATTGGCCTCTCCTACCCCAAAAGCTAGCTCAAGGGATGCGGCTTTTCCCTCACACTTATTACCAAGCACCCCGCCCCTTCCATAGCCAATGTGAGATAAACCTAACAAATTTTCTGTATGCCGTGTTGCACTTGAATTGTGATTCCACTTCAACTGATTGCTTGAATAGCACTTGGATATACTTGTGCATCATCTGTGCCATAGCCCAGATGGCCTGATTTATTTCTAGTTTGAGTTAAAATGAATGAGTTTCGTCCCTGATATATATATATATATATATATTTTTTTTTTGATATTATAGGTTCTGAAATGGGAAGATGTGGAAGTTGGGGAGCCGAAGGAAGGGGAGATCAAAGTGAAAAACAAGGCTGTTGGACTAAACTTCATTGACATATACTTCAGGAAAGGAGTATACAAGGCAGCCTCACTGCCTTTTACTCCAGGTTTGTCTGGATTCTCCAAGTCACTGCTACTTCTGTATTTCTAGTAACTCCATTGTCCTATATTGCTTCTTAGTCAAATACTAAGATATAGCCATGGCCTATTTGGGCTGATATCCCATGTTACAATTCTTTCTCTACCTTATGCATTTAGGAAATGTCATTTTTAGTCTCTTATTTGTTGGATTTGATGATAACTTTGTCTTTGGATACCTAGGAAGGATTTTGAGAAGATGCAAACCTTTAAAAGTTAAAAATTTTGACCAGGGTGTCGTCCAGGTCAATATCAATTTATGAAATTCTATATGACAATTTAGTTTTCAAGTCTCTTGGGATTTTGGAAGGGATTGTTTGTTACTCAATTCTGAATAGCATAACAAAAAGGTCTGTTTTTGTTATTTAGTTTGCCAAAATTTTCTTCCTAGATATTACAAAAAAACTTTTATACCAGCATTTTCTGCCTTTTTCTTTACTTCTTAATAAAATACCTTGAGAAAAGTCAAAATAATTTCAAAGAAAACAAGACTTAAGAGCACTTAGCCATTATCCATAACCTTTTTAATACTAGGGGCTCATGCTTGTTATTTGCTTTTACTTGTCAGCATGGTTAGACGCCATCTGTTCTTGTTTTGTTGCATCAACTAGTATTATATAACATCAAAGCAGAATTGAGAAAGGCTTGTTGATTGAATACAATATCCATAGTTACGCCTTTCTTTCTAATAAATTTTGGACTTCAACCTAATCAGCTCGTTACATGCTGTAAAGTGGCCATGAGTGATTTGCTTCTTCTGTAAATTGGCAGTCAACTACCTCCTAAGTACCAGTATTTTACGGTGGTATAAAATATCCTTTACATATTATAAATTTGCTAGCTTCTTTCCTGTCAATTTTTTTTGTCAGAATATATGGAGACTTAAATGTGACACCAAAGTACAGGAATGGAAGCTGCTGGTGTGGTTATAGCTGTGGGGCCTGGGCTAACTGGCAGAGAAGTTGGAGACCTAGTTGCCTATGCTGGTAATCCAATGGGTGCATATGCAGAAGAACAAATACTTCCTGCGGACAAAGTAGTACCAGTTCCTACTTCAATTGACCCTATTATTGCAGCTTCTATCATGCTTAAAGGAATGACAACTCAAGTCTTAGTCCGTCGCTGTTTCAAAGTATGTTGCCTTGAACTTGCACATATTATCCTATATGCAGGGTATTCCTTCCTGCTTTGCATGTACATGAGAGTATTGATATCACTTCATGGACATTCTACAATTTTTTTTTTGTCTTTTATTACAGCATTCAAGCATGAAAAGCTGCCAAATAATTATCCTTGTCTACATCAAGGGATATCATTCAAGAAATGGCCGTTATTTTCCTTGAATAATTGCTGACATGTAGAGTATTAATTGCAGGTTGAGCCTGGACACACGGTTCTTGTTCATGCAGCTGCAGGGGGTGTTGGGTCACTGTTGTGCCAGTGGGCAAATGCCCTTGGTGCAACTGTCATTGGAGCTGTTTCAACCAAAGAGAAGGCAGCTCAAGCAAAGGATGATGGATGTCAACATGTCATAATCTACAAGGATGAGGATTTTGTCACTCGTGTTAATGAGATAACATCAGGCAAAGGAGTTGAAGTAGTCTATGATTCTGTTGGCAAAGACACCTTTGAGGTAATTGTATCCAATGATGAGCAAATCTAGGCAATGTTCTAAAAGTACCTAAAGTACAACGAAGCAAAATTATAACTTTGCTATGTAGACCCGATCTGTTAAGTTAGTGCTATCTAAAGTATGGTATTTAGCAAGTATCAATCAGGAGATGACCAAGACACCTATATTTCCCTACATCTGTCCCCCCTCCCCCCAAGTCTCCAGTCCCCAACGAAGAAACTGACTCATACCAGGCTGTTCAACGAAGATCTCATATTTCTGAGGCTGGTTCACAAATATTAACCATACTTGAGAACATCTTGTTCTATGTTGAGTAATCTGAAACTAATGAAATTACACTTCAATTCATTATCAATGTTCCTGACTGTGTACTGTTGTTTTGATCTGCTGGTTTTTGTAATCCAAGGTCTAACTTGAAATTTATTTGGTGCTGTCTTTTGATTGCAATATTTTCTGCATCAGGGGTCGCTAGCATGCTTGAAACCCCGTGGGTACATGGTTAATTTTGGGCAGTCGTCTGGTATGCCAGACCCGGTACCTTTGTCTGCTCTTGCAGCAAAGTCTTTATTCTTGACTAGGCCTTCAATGATGCAATACACTTCAACTCGGGATGAACTATTGGAAACTGCAGGAGAAGTATTTGCTAATGTAGCATCAGGTGTGCTGCGGGTTCGAGTAAATCATACTTATCCCTTATCCCAGGCTGCTCAGGCGCATTCTGATCTTGAGAGTCGAAAAACGTCTGGCTCTGTTGTTCTCATACCAGACGCCGTTAATCTGTGAGAGCATGGTAATGTTTTCATTGATGTGTAAAACTCAGTTGTTGATTCAAGGACTCTACGGCATTTGTATTGAGAAACATCTATGCAGCAATAAAATGGATTAGACCTATTAATGTTTGGGTTGACATGCTTAACTGAAATTGAATTTGTCAAAATGGTTCTCTAATTTTATGCCCCGACGTAATAAGCGAGCAGGTGCCACACTTTCCACGAAGGGATAAAATATTTCGTGGAAGCGTGCAATTTGGAGGTGTTTAAAATTGGCAGCTCTGGACGTCTCTTCGGTGAAGGCGCTTGATAGTGAAAAACTGTTAGAAGCCTCCTACATTTTGTTAGATGAATTTTTCCGTTCATTGCTTTTAAAATTAATTTTAAAGCCATATGATGTTCAATTATTAGTGTGATTTGATAATCTAGTCCACATGAGATTTTGTTACTT
Organism: Coffea eugenioides; assembly: GCF_003713205.1. Lineage (NCBI taxonomy): Eukaryota > Viridiplantae > Streptophyta > Magnoliopsida > Gentianales > Rubiaceae > Coffea > Coffea eugenioides. Next base: position 5,158,441 of record NC_040036.1, on the reverse strand, counting down.
GGTAATTTGTATAAAGACATATATTTGTTCCGTTGGTGTAATAGAGAGAAAACAATCAGATTGTTAATAAGAAAATGCGCCTCCTCTGTTCCAACGTCTCTTTTGTTTCTGGCTTCGGGGTCTATTTTGTTCTTTTCTTGCGTGAGACGTCTGTCCGTCTTTTTGTCATCATAAAATTAAAAGCTTTGTGAATTCACATGAGAATTGTTTGATTAAATTAGAACTGTCAATGGTGCCGGGCTACCCCAAGTTCGGCTCGTTCGGTCTGAGAAAAAGTTTGATGAGCCCGACCTTTCAGTGAATCAATTTGAGTTTGGATCTAAAAAATAGGCCCGAAATAAATATGAGCTAAATTTGGGTCTCATTAGTCTCAAATCCAATATAGGTTCGACCATTTAATTACATATATATATAATATTTATATTTTGATATTATATATTTAAATATATTTAAATATATTATTACTAAATACTAAATATATACAAATTACAAAACACAAAAATACATCTAAAAACTTCTCTACTAGCTTTCTTGAGAGCTATTATTAGTAATACATAACTAAAACTCCAACTTTTCTTATTGGTTGAGTAAATTTTTATATTGACATAATATTGGTCGATTTCTTTTTTGTCTACAAACACAAATCATCAAGCATGTTTGGATTTAAATTACAAGGCTATGAAAAAATTCGAACCTTTGAAGATGTATTGACTTATGACTGCATATTTTATTACTACTTTTCATGTATTTTGAACGAATTAGATATAAATATTGTTGAAAATTTTTTAAATTTATGTACTTTTTAAGAAGTATTACTTGTTCATTTTTAATTTTAATGTTGTAGTCCTGTGAATGTTAAATTAATTTTATAACTTAATATTTATAGTAATTATATTAAGAAAATTGAGGAGTAACAAATGAGTTTGGGCTAAACCCAAATAAGATTCAAAATCCGAATATTTTGTGAACCAAGTATGATTTTCACATTTATTAACCCAAAACTCAAGGCTCGAAACCGAAAGTATTACAAATTAAATGATTTGAGTCTGAACTTATAAAAGTCCGGCTCATATGACCCGATTGACAGGCCTAAATTAAATTTTATTTTGAGAGCCTACATCTTAATATCACTATCTTTACAAATTTAGTTCATCAAAAATTTGATTTTAACATAAGTTTTCGATCATTATTTATCTTGAATTAATTACGTGATTCATACGTGATCATTTTTTAGGGATAAAAAAGATTAGATATCATTTGTTTGATTCATTTTTTTTTTTTTTTGCTTCTAAAAAAGTAGAATTTTAACTCAATATAATCATTTTTTCTTAAAAAATTAAGATTTGATTTGATTCATTTTTTGTCCCCAAACAAGTGAGATCTAACCCTTTTGTACCTAAACAATAATTACATGTGAGTCACATGATGATTTTAGATTAAAAAAATAGTGAAAAGTTTAGATTGGAATCAAATTTTGCTGACTTGAATGTAAAATTAATATTTAAAAAGTGAAGAACAAAAAAATTTATTTTAAAAATGTGCGGGAGTTTTTAAACGATTTTGAGTTCTGTATAATGTGAAAATCTTTTAGTTTTGACACCTAAAAATCTTTAGTTCAAGTTCTTTCGCGGGGTCAAACTACTAAACAATAATGCGGAAAAATGGAGGACTCATTTATGATGTCTTCGAGTTCATCGCCAAAATGCTAAAAGAAAAATTTTGGCTTGAAAAAGTTCATCACCAAAACAGCCCCTTGATGGGATCACAGATATTTAACAGGTAATAGGGAAATTTTTTTTTTTATTCGCGTGATTCAATTCCTATACTAAAAAGCAAAAATCAAACATGTCACAGTAATCTCTTTTGGAAAAGCCAATTGACATCCGATGATGAGGGAAATGAGCAAAAGTAAAATTTGAGAATTGACATCCGATGCAGAGCAGGAACTTTTACCATGACGTTTCATGAGTTGGGAATCTAACTTTGCATAATCCCAATTCCATAAGCAGACAAAACAATGAAGGCATGCACTCTAATTTGAGTCCCTCTTCCCCGTTCCACTACTACAAGGCCCGGGCAAAGTCCGAGAAGCAGCAGCAGGAGATTGCAGTTGTTCAAGCACAGCAATAGCTATGGTGAAAGCCATCAGGGTTCACGAACTTGGCGGCCCAGAGGTATCAGTGAACGTCTAATTGTGATCCATAGTGAAGTTATCTTGCTTATCAATTTGCGGAACTGAGATTTATTTGTTAGAGACAATTATGGAACCCTATGCAAAATTCCGAGACTTGTTAGGCCTTTGGTTTTGGGTTCATTAGATTTAAAGTTTATATTTTCGCTAAGCAATACTAGTAGCTCCTTTATTTTACGAGTTTAAAGCGTGACCATGGTACCATAGGCTCCTTTCACTCTGAGGTGAGCAATTAAGAACAGAGGAATATGTTGCACATGCATGAATGAAGTACCCTTTCAGGTGAGATTTTGCCTTGTGCAGTCTTGCACTTGGGCACAATTTGGTTTCCACTTGCCTGATTCCTTAAGTTCGTTTTGCATACAGTTCTACATTACTTCTCTAGCAGCCAATAGCCTGTTTTATGGCTAATTTGAGCTGATTGTTCATCTCTATATTGTAGGTCCTGAAATGGGAAGATGTCGAAGTAGGGGAGCCAAAGGAAGGAGAGATCAGAGTGAAAAATAAGGCTATTGGACTTAACTTCGTTGATATTTATTTCAGAAAAGGGATTTATGATGCCCCCTCATTGCCCTTTATTCCTGGTTCGTTTGGCTCTCTGACCTACCATAAATTCTGTTCTTTAGCTGCTCCATTGTGCTGACTGCTGGTTAATGAATTATAAGATTGCTATTTGGGTACATATCCTGTCATCCTGTGCCACAGTCCTAACTGTAAGCTGAGCTATTCTTGAAGAATGTCATCTTTTGCTCTTGATCGATTCTAGGAAAGCTTTGTCTTGTCATTTAGGAATAAATTTGAAAAGATGCGAAGGTTTTGCATTAGTAAAATACATTGGCAATATTTGGAACGGCCTTAAAGAGAGAGAAAAAAAAAGACTTAGGAGCAATTATTCATGCTTCATGCATAATGTATGTAATACAAAGGTTCTGCTTGTTTTTGGCTGTCACTTACTGGCATGGTGAACAGCAAAAAGCACTGTGGTTCAGTAGATCAATATTAGCTGACATCAATGGCATGCGAACCAAATTCCATTTGTGTAATGACCTCTTGCCGTCCAACAGAATATGAACTTCAAACTACTCAGCTTATTAAACTATGGTAAAGTGGCCACAGTTGAGTTGCCCCTTCTATAAATCAGGGAGGACTACCTCATGAGTTCCATTAGGCCATTGGCGTACGTAATCCTTTACGTGTTATAAACTTGCTTCTTGTTATACTTGAATTTTTGTCAACAAGCATTTGCAAATCCTCGTCTACCCACTGTTGGAATCCATCTAGAGAAAAAGCTGAAATTCTAAGTACAGGAGTGGAAGCTGTTGGTGTGGTGACAGCTGTGGGGCCTGGGACGGCTGGTAGAGAAGTTGGAGACCTTGTTGCTCATGCTGGTCGTACAATGGGTGCATATGCAGAAGAACAAATAGTTCCTGTTGACAAAGCTGTACTGCTTCCTCCTCTTATTGATCCCATAGTTGCAGCATCTTGCATGGCTAAAGGAATGACATCCCAATTCTTGCTGCATCGCTGTTTCAAAGTAGGTGGACCTAAGCTTAACTTGGAAAAGCCTATATGGTTCCTCCCTACATTGGATGTATATAAGTATTTGTCATGGGAATTCAAACCATACATTTGCTGTTACTGTTTATAAGAAATTGTTCATTTAAGCATTAAACCTAACCACATGATTAAGCATGTCTACCACTTGTGTCATCTCTGCTATAAAGATCTTTCACGTTGAGTAGGATTTGGTGTCAGTCTCATGCACAAATTATCTTTGAAGTACTTTTAACCCTGATAGAGTGATATGAACACTTTTGTCAGTGACATACATTTGCCGTGCGTGAAGGAGAAGAAACTACTTGACATTTTTCCTTTTGCCTTCTTGGCCAACAACTGACAATTTTCGGAGTCTGAATCTAGTAACTTGAGAAAGCTGCTTTTTCTTTACATACGTGTTTGCCTTTGTATGCGTCTCTATCAACTCTGTCTTCATTTCAAAACAAAAACTTGATTAATTTATCAAATACCTCAAGCTAAGAGGGTTTAAAACTCAGGGTCATATTAGGATAGTCTGCATCTACAAAATGCATATCCTTGTCTCCAGCTTTGGCCTTCTAAGATGGGAAAATATTCTACTTTTATTGTCTTTGAATAATTGCTTGTAGAATTTTACAGGTTGAACCTGGACACAATGTTCTTATTCACGCAGCAGCTGGTGGAGTTGGGTCTCTGTTGTGCCAGTGGGCAAATGCTCTTGGTGCAACTGTTATTGGAACTGTTTCAACTCAACAGAAGGCTGCTCAAGCAAAGGAGGATGGATGCCACCATGTTATAATCTACAAGGAGGAGGATTTTGTCAGTCGTGTACATGAGATAACATCAGGCAAAGGAGTTGAAGTTGTCTATGATTCTGTTGGGAAGGACACCTTTGAGGTAACACACTCGTTATTTTCGGATCATGATCACTACATGAAACAATTGCTGAATGAAAATGAAGCAAAAAACAATACCAGGACTGCACCCTGCAGATATCAGCCATTAATTTCACTTGCTACCATCTAATATTTGACGCTATATTTTACCCTCACCCTCAACCTAATTAAACCAACTTAATTTTGGGCTTGTCCAACCAAGTCTTAATGCTTCAAAATGTTATTTGTGAGACTGGTCTGGAAATGGCAATGTATTTAATAGTTGAGTAATCTGAATCTAATGAAGTGACGTATTAATTCAACAATCATTTAATTGATGTGATCAATTGGTTTATGAAAGCGAAGGTCACACTTGAAACTTCTTTGTTGCTGGTGTCTGATTGTTAAGTTTCTGTTGGTCAGGGATCACTAGCATGCTTGAAGGCTCGAGGGTACATGATCAGTTTTGGGCAGTCGTCGGGGATACCAGATCCAGTTCCTTTGTCTGCTCTAGCAGCAAAGTCTCTATTCTTGGCAAGGCCGTTGCTGAGGCACTACAATTTGACTCGTGAAGAGCTGCTGGAAACTGCTGGAGAAGTATTTGCGAAAGTGGCATCAGGTGAACTTAGGGTCCGTGTAAATCATACTTATCCTTTATCCCAGGCTGCTGAAGCTCACTATGATCTCGAGAACCGTAAAACATCTGGCTCTGTTGTTCTTATACCAGACGCCGTTGATCAGTGATAGCGTGGTAATGGTATCTTCCAGTGATACGTCCAGCTCACTATTCATTCCGCTTCTCTGTAATGTATTATTTTTAGTGAGTACTTTTAGGCTGCATGTGACTATGTGAGGAGATGAATGGTTTGAATTTATGGGCTGGGATGCGATGTGTTTAGGCCTGTAACATTTAGTCGTCAGTAATAATGCTACAGAAATAGTGCCGGTGACGAGGGTTTGTGTGCGAGATGGGCTTTTTGATGTAATGCCTTTATTTTGGGTTGGGGCAACAGCGATCTGCTTTATGTCTATGCCTATAAAAGAACAAGTAGGCTCTCAAAACACAAGCTCGCAAAAAGTCTATGCCAAGCAACCACTGAGCTTGGGTTGGTGTCCACCAAAAGGGTCTTAAGTCCTTCCTTGGCTGTAGGTGAAAGTTTAAATATCGCTTATAGCGAAAAAATTTTAAAGATTGTATCAAAGCATTTCTTTAGCCTAGTAAATTTTATACACCTGCTAATTTCTCATATAAGCCTTTCTAGACTCCTCCTCCCATATAGTTTAGAATACAACAAGTTATACAATTATCATCTTCAAAAAAAAAAAAAAAAGTCTATGCCAAGCACTTCGATTGCAATGATGGCAGTGCAATATTGATTAGCAGATTAACTTTTTTTAGACAGTGAGTGATAGTATAGTGATTTTTTTCATACTAGCAATTATAGATTTATGTTACATGTATATGATTTGAATTTTAAATTTAAATTCATATTATGCGACATAATTTAAACTTGTTAGTTTGAAAAAAAATAATACATTTTTAGGGTATAAAAAAGTTATTCAAAATTAGCATGCCATTTTCTATTAATTAAGTGGTAATAAGTTCTGAACTTTTAAGTGCACGAAGCCAAGAAATTTAAGGGCCAAGCACAGATTTTTAAAGTACAAGAATAGCAGCATCCTTGAGGATCAACAAGTAGAAGTGAGGTCGACGATCGGACAATAAAGTCAGTAGTCCAGAGCCAGTCATGTAGGTCTAGCCTTCTTTGCCTATTGGATAATGGGTCCCAAGATCCAACTCACACTGGGCCTAGTGCCCAGGTCTGTGTTTGTGTCTGTGGAGCTGTGGTCATAAAGCGGAAATTAAAAGTTTCCAATAGCCGAAGTAAACAGCGTACAAGCTGTACTTTTGTATATAAAATGCTACTTCTTCCATTGGAGATTGGTTTTGTAAAATGATTGTTTGAGTAAAATAAAAAAAAAAGTACTAATGATTTGCAAAATCACCTTGATTTGAAGAAGCCATTTCATGACTGGCCATTTGGTCCAGTGGTCATCACCCTCTTTGGTGATGCTGGAGGTCGGGGGTTCAATCCCTGCCTCCCACAAACTTGCCACTTTACGTGGCTGGTTTTCTGTCCCTACGGGATAGCTCGAGCGGTTCACTCCCCCTCCTTAGGGTATGGCGACCTTCCTTACTTGTCCAGGGTTCGAGTCCCGCTGTTAACGTGCTCGGTGTGGAGTGGGGCCTCTTCTCCCGGGCCGCAAAATTAGAAGAATGCTAGGTGAAACTGTCAGAAATCCAAGAGAAGTTCCAGCAATTATCCAATTTTATGATCTAAGATTAAAGCATGACCAATTCTAAAAATTTTATCAAAAAAAAAAAGTTAATCCATTCATGTTGCGAATTCTATTGAGATCATAAAATAATTTAGAACCTAGAAATGAAATACCCGCTCCAAAGTCCAAACCTATAGCCAGCCAAAATATTGTAACTCTTACTATGATATATAATTGTGCACATTAGTAAAGTTAAAGTGTATTTGTAGGACATATGTGCTCAACATCAAAATCGAGTGAATTGATTCCTCATGCATATTTGACATTAGAAACATTTTAGCCCTTAAGATTATGCAATTTAAGCTATATATCCGTAATACACACTGCATCGTCTTCGATTCAAACTTTTATGCAGAAGGTGGACAAATTTTGTTTAATCAACTAAAGAAATGAAAAAAAAAAAAAAGGAGAGAAAGAAAGAAAGAAAAGAGGAAAGACGCCATTTTGAAATTGCATGCATGGCGCAGCTGTGATGGTGGGAGTGGAGGGATGTTTGGGTGGTGATAAATGTGATGAAGGGTAAAATTGGGAACAAAAGTACGGTGGCGGGGACCAAAACAGAAAGAGATATTCCCGGAATCGCAGCGGCAATGACACGTGAGATTGCTACAGCCTACAGCACGTATGGCAATGCAAATGAAAATGGTGGTGCCGATGCATTGCATGCTTATATACATACATACATATATATATATTTGCTTATAAGCATCATTTCCGTCCCTCTCTCTCTCAAATATCACCATCACTTTCTGGAGAAACTACAGTATATGTAGAAGATCCAAGGAGGCCTTTTTTCTCTTCAATCATTTTATATATATATATCCTACTACAGTTCACGAGATTGATTAACCTGCAGGCTTGATTATTTTCCTCAAGAGGTACCACTTTTTTCCATTTCCTGAGTATATCCACGGCTCAGGGTGGGTTTTGGTTTCTGAAGCATTTTTCTTCTCTTTCTGATGAAGGGGAAAGGGAAAAAAACACTTCCGAGTACTTAGCTCTAGCTCCGTGGGTTTCAGCAAAACCAAAAAGTTATGATCAAGTCCGTCTTTCCAAACTAGGGTTTCGTAGCAAGTACAGTAGCTGATTTCAAATGCCTTTTGATTCTTTGGAGCATTTAAAATTTTTTTTTTTTTTGCTGTGGTTATTCTTACACTTACCTGTTTCCTCCTCCTTCGTATATAGTTTTTCTGGTCTTACTATATTCCTTCTGCTTTCAGCTTCGTTCATTTTAATTTTCGTTTCCTTTTTTTTCTCATTTTTTGATTTCCAGTTAAAGACTCCCAAAGTTTATATCGAATGAAACATTTATTTTAGCTACTCCAAAATTTAGATATGTGTATCTGGTTCTGCAAGTTTACGACCGTGTGTTATCCTTTCTTATCCGTTTGTGGGCAACTATGAAGAGAGAGTTGGATATTGGAGCTTGCTGAGACTGCTATTCTCTGGGTTGATTTCTATATTTTTTGGTCTCTCAACCGCAGTATTAACTGCATTACTATCCAGAGAGAAGTATTCATTTTTTGTCAGACATCTCTCCGCTTTTTTAGAAACCCTAGTTCCAGTCCTACTTTTTCTGCTGTCTTTTCGCTGAAATTTAATTCTCGTATCTTTGTCCCTTTGTGCTTTTTTAACTCGTCCCCATTTAAGCTCCGTCCAATTTCGTTTTTGTTTTTCGTTAAATTTTGATGCTGAAATTAAAAAAGAAAAAAACCAATTTTCAGTTTTTATCCATTTATGCAGATTAAAGATGTTTATGGAAACCTATCGACGAAGGCGATTCAGAAAATCCAAAGAAGCCATTTTTATGGTAAGCTAGCTGTTAGTTAATTCTCACTGACTGATTTCCTTCATCCTCTCCATGCATGTGTATTAGATTTACAAATACTACTACTTCCTCTCTCTCTCTCTCTCGAAACCAATAAACCTCTCACGCAGAGTTTCACATTTGCTTTCTGTTGCTGACCATGTTCTCTTTTCCACTTTCTTGTTTCACAAGCAGACGCGCTTTAGCCAAGTTGGTGAGGTTGAAATAGAGTAGAATTCGCTACCCACGCGCCTTAAAAAAGGTGTCTTTTTTTTTTTGTGTAATTATGAGGCTACAAAAAGCAGCTTTCAGCTCGGAGGGCGTGTGTGTGCATGCCTTGGTTGGTTAATCAATCAGAAACACGCACACACACACAACGAAAATCAAATCTTTGTTGAAATGATTGTGACCTATTCCCCCCCCTCCCCCCCCCCCCCCCAAATAAATGTCTCTCCAAAAAAAAGGGTAAGGGACAGCATGATCGTCATCGTAGCAGTAGCAGTATAGCAACTAGTGATTTCTGACAGTAGTGATAAAAATTGTTAAACAGTATATGCTGTAACCAGCTGGGGTGTATAACTGTATATTCTTGCTGTCTCTATAAACCCAGAGAGACCTTCAGTGCGTGTGTGTGTGTGTGTTTTGTGATCAAATTGTCTACACATATGGTATATACAGCCAACCTCACACAGTCAGACTGAGGAAGAGACTAAAGAGAGTGAAAGTGTGCGTTGTGCGTGTTCTGAGTCTGAAGATTGGTTTAGCTTTTTCAGGAAATGGATCAGTGTTCAAAACTGCAAGATCATCAGTCAGTCAATAACGGCGTACACTCTTCGACTCCACTTCCTAACTCCTTCCGCTGCCCATTCCAGCTCAAGGGTACTGCTCGATCAATACTACTTTGTGCAGACATACATGTCCTTATCGTTCACAATGCATTCTTTTTTTCCTTTTGGTTCTTCCCGAGCCTGCAGTATCAGCTTTAATATATTTCTGCTTTGGATTCATTTATGTTGTTTTTGGACTAAGCATAAAAGTTTGGCATAATTACGTTGAAAAGCACTGACTAGAATCCAAAAAAGAAAAAAGAAATGTTTTCTGATAACATGTTGTTTTGGTACCCAGCAAATGATGTGGATCAGGAAGTTCAATCTGCAGATTTCCTATTCAACAACGTGGAAGTGGAAGTTGGATCTGTTTACGAGATTGACCATCTTCACTTACCTCCTCGAACTCCTGTTCAACTCAGGTCCATCAGAGTTGCCATGGTTAGCATACTTCCTCTGACTGCTTATCTATATAGATAATTTCCAATACAAAAATCAGATACATGGATTATTGTTGAATTTTTTTTAAAAAAATTCTTTTCCCATTCTCAGGTCAGTGAGAAGACAGAGCTGAATGTGGCAATGAGATTTCCGAGCATGGAGTCGCTTAAAACCTATTTTAGCAACAGCATCAGAGAGATGTATCCAGCCTTAGATGAGAAGTTTGTGATGGGAACAGTGCTTGCTGCCAAAGTGCTCCTTCGGCAGATCCCTTCTCAGGAGTTTGCCGAGAATAAGCATTTGGAGGGATTCTGGTTGGTGAATGCTGCTGCAGTCAATGTTTCTGAAGAGGACAATAGTTACAGGAATGGCAACTGTTGGACGGAGCTCAAGGGCATGGGAATGGTTCGGTGGGGAACCCGACGACAGGTCAAGTTTCTGGAAAGGCACAAAGAAAACATGAGTGGCAACCTTCGGTCTCCTTCGAGTTTTAGAACAGGTGGTAAAAAGGCAATTGAAGTCATTAGAAAACCAGCAGAAGCTAAAGATGAAGATGATAACGATGTTAATGATGATGATGATGATGATCGTGATGATGACGATGATAACAAAGAAGATGACGAGAAGGATGAACAAGAAGAAAGGGAAGAAGATGATGGAGATGATGATGAAAGGGAAGACGACGTGGCTGATGTTGCAAACGAAGAAACTGAGGCAGAAGAGGAGACCCAAGAGATGAATAGAAATCTCAAGAGAAAGAGGTACAAGCTGAGAAATGGTACTACCAGACAGAAGGCAAAGAAAGTTGAACGTGAGAAGAAGAAGAAGAAGCTTAAGAAGACTCACGCCAGGAGGGGCAGAAACAAATGCCGGGAACTCTTAGTGATGGAAAACCCCAAAGATAGATGGTCTGCTGAGAGGTAAGAACATAAAAAATGTTTACTCCGTGTTTCTTGTATTCGTCGACATTAAAACAATAACGATCAGCATTTAATGGACTTTTAGGTTTTTTTTTTTTGCCTTAATTTGATTTTCCATGCGTCTATGTATGAAGGTACCAACTTGCAACAAAGAACCTTTTGGAGGTTATGAAAGCCAAGGGGGCCACAGCTGGTAACCCAATTCTCAGGCCCGACCTGAGGGCAGAGGCAAGGAAGAAGATTGGGGACACTGGGCTGTTAGACCATCTCCTCAAGCACATGGCCGGTAAGCTTGCACCAGGTGGAGAAGAACGGTTCAGGAGGCGGCATAATGCGGATGGTGCGATGGAGTACTGGTTAGAAAGTGCTGATCTTGTCAAAATAAGGAAGGATGCTGGTGTGAATGATCCCTATTGGATCCCACCACCTGGATGGAAGCCTGGTGACTGCCCCACTCAGGACCCTATCTGCGCTAAGGAGTTGAGGCTCTTGAAAGAAGAGATTTCCCATCTTAAAAGGTAAAATAGATACCACATACTACGTACTAATTAATTTGCACAAACTGATAGCTAGTTACGGTTGCATGTCTTTTTTGTTGGGTTTTAATGTTTAACCTTTTCTTTGGTGGACATTGCTGTATTACCAGAAATGCACTGGAGATGGTGCCCAGAAAGCAGCTGGAGGAGGAAGTTGGAAAGCTAAGAAGGTCAAGTCTAAACTTTCTAATAATGATCACATCTTTCACCGGAATAGCAAATTAATGGCTCTGATGAACTTCTCTTTGAGTGCTTCTCTTTTAATGTTTATGGTCTGCTTGCTTGATCAGAGAGATTGACAAGCTTGTCTCCAACAAGAAGCAAGGGGTAAACCAAGCTATTGGATTTTCGTCAAATCAGTGCGACATCAGTGAAAAGTTCGATCAGCTTGCTAATTCATTGGTTTCTTCAAAGTCTCATCTTACCGAACTACCCGTTTCACTGGTATATGAGTACTTACAAAAAGCATATTAGTGTCTCATTCAAGTACTTAAAGTTGAAGAAACCTTTGCTTGACCATATTACTTTGATTTTTTGGGGCAGGAGAAGTACAAGGATCAATTAATTGTCATTCAAGATTTTGCAAGAGGAATAGAGGTAGCAGCTATCTGATGCTTCAAGAAATCTGATTTAAGCCTCTGTAGCTTAGACGTTCTCTCTCAATTAAACGAGTTCTAATTGCATGCAGTAGTATTTAGTGTCTAGTTCGTAATTAGTTGAATAACTCGTTGTAACGTGCTAATATTCATAGATGACACAAATATCTTGGTTGCATATGATGCCGTTGTTGAGTATGATACTGATACATACTCGATTGGATACATGGAATTCAGGAAGAAATAAAGAAGCTCATGCCGGAAGCTAAAGGAGGAGCACGGTCCAACACCGAATTAATTGTGTCAAAGGAGTCTGGTACTGCTGGAAAAGAGATCGTGGAATTGGAGAAAGGGACGAAGGAGCAAGAAGTACAAGTAGTAGTAAATGTTGGGGAGCTGGAGGGTTCAGCTAAAGCAGAAAATGCAGCGGCAGCGGAAGCAGCAACGGCAGAGAAAAAAGCAGCAAAGATCGAAAGGCTGAAGAGTGGGTTCAGGATCTGCAAGCCCCAGGGGACGTTCCTTTGGCCAAACATGGCCCGCAACATCTGCAACAACACCGCCACCGGTAGCACTACTAGCCACAATATGGTGTCCCCTCGGGTTGTGGTCCAGGTTGAGGATCTTTTAGTGGTCCCAACTCCACCTTCAGTCTCTTCCTCCACTGCCGTGGCTCCCCCTTTGCTCCCTTACTACCATACCACCAACACTAACAACCACCACCAACCAACTTCTCCAGTGAAGCCTCTAGCCGAGAGACGTGCTGTGAAAGTCACGGTCTCCACATTGTCTAATGACCATGGGGATCACAGTGACTCCTCCACTGTGACAACCACCACCACTGCAAACAAGAAAACAATTCCTATCAACCTAAATGATGTTCCTTATAATTCTGTCGAAGTATTATCTGGCCTCCCTTCATCTTTACCACGTCCCGCTGCAACTTCTACTTTGATGCCTCAGGTACTAAAGTTTCCACCTTTCTCTTTTCTTCTTTTTCTTTTTGAGTCCATCCATGCCATGAAACTTATGCCCTGGTTTATCCGTTAAAATGCTTAGTGAGGGTGTTTTGCAATTGTATCCTGCAGTTGCTACCCGATGAAGGTAAAAAGGAGACAAGTAGACCTTGGGAAGTGATGACTGGTGGGGTTGGCTGTGGTAATAATGCAGCAAGTGAAACAACGGGACATCTCCAGAAGCAGCCAACCAAGTGCTGCTCTTCATCAGCTTCATGCTTGTCCCCCGAGAAGGCAATGGGGAATTGGCTAGCTCTGGCAACTGCTAACTCTGCCTCTGATCAGTCCAGCCAGGGTTGAGCTGAATTGGGTGATTAGAAGTTTAAACTGATTTTCATTTTACATTTGTTTCTGAATTGAGCGGGAAGCTAGTATTGCTCTTTAGGGCCCAAGAGCTTGAGGGCAGTAGGATGTTTTCCAAGGTCCTAGAGTTAAGGATTTCAGTTTCAGTAGTGAATGAAACTGTGAAAATTTGATCCCTCTCCTGGGGGAACGTAACATTGCATGTTGGAGCAACAAGGGTTGGCTGGTGATTTATTAGTACTTATTTCACCAAGTCTCTCAATGTGTAACTTCTTTTGTCCATTTTTAACTTGTTCTCGTCCTGGTACTTGCAATAAGGATACACTGCATCTACTCCAACTGAAGATATTGAATCTCCCTTATCCACTTCAGCTGACATAGTGGAAGAAAATGGATGGAGGAGCATTGGTGGATCATTTCAGACTATTTTACTAAAATCTAGATGGTTATATCTAGGGAATAAAAAAACTTAAAGCTGCAAATCTTATCAGTAAAAAGATGCCTTAAGCAATTATATAAAGGAACAAATAGGATCACAGTTTGGATGAATAATTTTTACAGTTGAATCCTATCTCCTCAAAATTGATGCATTCAGACAATGCAGTTACGAGCTTTCTCAAATCATCCCGCGTGTGCACAGCACTCAGGGCTATCCTTAACCTAGAAAAGGTAGGCAATTTTGATATGATCAGAAAGCCTAAAGTCGTGTGCACAGCACTCAGAGCTATCCTTAACCTAGAAAAGGTAGGCAATTTTGATATGATCAGAAAGCCTAAAGTAAACAAGAAAAATTTGCAGAACAAACCAAATTATTGTCAAGTTACTGCATCTAAGACACTTAAAGGTACAACTAACAAGAATGGTTTTGCAACTTCACCATATAGTGAGCGCAGGAGGAACCATTCCAAAATGGATGACAAAAATAATGCATTGACGCAGGGTACAACAGTGAATTGTGTGGTTTGGACAACAGCATATAAATGGCAAAGAAGTTAGGATCATCAAAAAGATTCCAGCGTCCGACAAACCTGCATGAGTTTGAAGGCACTGTTGGGGGCCTTATAGCGGTTACATGAAAACCAGATTTCAGAAGATGCCTATTCATCATAATTCACATGGTTAGGAGCAATGATGACACAGAAACTTTTAAAGAGAGGGAGGGATTGGGGAAAGAGGGGAATTACCGGCTAGCTTCCAAGGCCTTCACTTCACTCCCTACAATAAGGGAAATAATGGGACTAGTAATGGGAATTCTTGTCATGGCACGGAATTCTAGCACCCGATTCCAAATGGCCTTTCTACGCCATGTCTCCTGTTTTGCTACATTAACAGCAGCTGCAAAGGGAATAAGTTAAATTCAATAAAGAATCTAAGAAAAGAAAGATTAAAGCCCCAATTTACAAAATCGCTATCCTTTCTGAGTTACAATATGTAGTCGTCTCTTCAGTTAAAAGCTTTCACGTTAAATTCATGAACTTAGTCATGCGAAGTTGAGACATCGACTGCATTTAGAAATCAATTCGACTATGGCCCCGCAATGTCTTTTTACACTATTGACAGCTCATTAATTTATAGAAGTTCATGGCACATAAAGTGGCACCTGGTATCCCCATCAATAGGCAAAAGTGCTTGAATTGAAATACTACAGTGTGAGGGACTGGATAGACTAACCCACTCCAATTCTATAAACTAAGCTTACCGTGTGCTGCTGCAGCAATTGGTACCGGAGTAGAAGTTGAAAATATGAAAGAGCGACCCCTTGACTGTATCAGTTGCTTCCATTTCTTGCTGTTAATTTAGCATCAAATGGAAAATGTTGATATATTATTAAACATTAATTGCACCACTAGTGTAAACAATCACTGGTAAATTCATCTCTGTATGTTTGATTTTTAATTTCTTATTTGTCACTGGAAGGCAATCTATCCAAGAGCCAGACACAACATACTTATTACAAACCTTTAAATGAAAAAAAAAAAAATTTCCTTGCCATTTATCAGTTTCTGAACAAACAAAAAACTAAATAAAAATGAACAAAAGCGAACGGTTAGCTGAGATTTTAACAAATCTAAGAAACTGATGCAATTAACAGTAAAAGATATTTAAGTATAACAACTTGCACCACTAGAACAGGATAGAGCAAAACAGAACTCATAAACAGAATTTAACTTTGAAAAACCATTAGGGACCGCTTAACTTGGAAAAAAGAGTGTGTGTGGAATTCTCATTTCTTCTTACCCCCTTCCTTCCAAACAAAAGCCCACTACCTTCAAACAGGCAATTAGCAAAATTACCTGCAGGCTATAAATCCACCATGGCAACCAGAAGCCTTACTTAAAGTGCCTATGCAAATGTCAACATCATTTTCACACTTGAACTTCTCTGCAGCACCACCACCAGTTTTGCCACAAACCAATGTTGCATGAGCCTAGACAAATTATGCAACAAGCACTTTTCTGGATTAGTTACTTTTTACTGATGAAAAATAAATAGATATGCTAAACCTCAGGCAAAATATAATCAAAGTGATTCCTAGATATGAAGTTCATCTTTCATCCGGTAAATACTCCATATGGACTTCATCACTAAAATGATAAGTCAAGAGACTTAGGGGAAACTTTGACGTGTTCACATATGGCCATCACAACCTTACTAATTACATATCATGCAATCAACTTTTAAATTTTGAATTGCATATCAACTTACAAGACACTTACATCGTCAATTGCCAACAAAAAACCATGCTTCCTGCGTAGCTTCACAAGCTCAACTATTGGTGCAAAGTCTCCATCCATACTGAACAAGCTAGCAAAGAAAACAGGCAACTGAGAGATAGGATTGAAGCGTAACCACAAGGTGATTGGAGGCCCCTTTATCACCAGGAATAGCTCCATCTCTAGTTCTAAAACATTAGTTACTCTGTTACTAAATTAGTAACCGGTCGTTGGTACAATAACCAAGAGAATGATGGAGTTTCAAAGGAAAAGGATTAAACAGATAAGCAGACAGTATGGCAATCATCACAGAAGATGAACTACGAGTCCACACTGAGAGAACTAAGCAGCATGAGACCAGCTTAAATTTTTTTTAGAGGATAATATGATGAGCATTAGACAATTTTGCAACTGAATCAAACTATTTAAAGCCTCTCATTGTTCGATCTCTCTGACATAGATATATGAAGTTTCAACTCTGGCCCACAATCCCAATCACAGCAAAAACATTCTTTTTGCACATATTTCCAGGATAATGTTTCTGATTCGCCAAACAGCTGAAGTAACCACAACCATGTGGTATGACTAACCTATCAGTAACAACAACTTTCTTCTTCATCGTGCAACTTGACCTGTTATATACAAATATATTGTTGTGAGATGCACAAATATGGTAAAATAATACAGAAATGACAGAAAAAGAATTGACAAAGTGCATCACAGAAACTTACAATAACGAATTAAGGTGGACCATGTCACAGTGTCGGTAGACAATGTTGACTAAACTCCCTTGTTTCTCGGCAAGGCGGATACCATCGATGATTGATGCATGGTTGAGTGCATCAGAAAAAATGGCAACTCTTTCATCCCTTTTAGGTTTTCCCCCTTCAGCTAACAGCAAACCAACACTTCCAACTGCTGTGATAAGTGCCATGTTGGCTGCAAAGCCTGTGGGACAAAGAAGGCAATCCTAATATGTGACATTAGAGCAAGAATTCATCAGTCTAAATCCAGCAGCATCAACCCTTCATTATGATCAAAAGCATAGCAGGTAAAGTTTGACCATCTATTGACCACAGTACATGAAATAGGAAGTTACATCCCATCTGTTTATACGTGATATACATTGCCTTCCAAAGAAATGAAATCTATAATGAATATATTGCTGCAATAGACATGGGAGGCAAGAACCAATTCATTGGGTTTAAGCTTCATTGCAACCATGACCTAGTTGAATCATGCCTAACTAAAAATTTTATCATATGGATGGTCATAACCACTTTTCTTATCACTTGATTGTTTAGAGTTTTGAAATAAAAATATTATCAATAAAACCTTTTGAAAAATCTGCATTTACTGGATACTGAATGAAAATTTTGAAACTACCTCTTTCTTCTTTAAGTCTGCTAACGCCGACTCCAGCAACCTGTGGTAATTTGTGTAACCACAAATTAATGCAGAACCTCTGGGTCCCATCCCATGCAACTGAGCTGCCTAATTTGTCAGGGGAAACCACAACACAACACAAGTTATTAACCAAAATTCTCCATTTGATATCAGGAGAATCCATAACTCAACAACATATTGATTAAAAAAAAATCACCTTTACAGCGGCCTTGATAACAGTTGGGTGGGAACTCAAGCCCAGGTAATCATTCCCAGAGAAAATTAATAACTTCTTGAACTTTCCGCCACATGGCCCTGCTCCATCATCATCCTCACCGTTCCCAATTACAGTGTCATCCCCTGTTTTATCAATTCAATAAAACATAAAATACCAAAACAATGCACATGCAATTCGTGACAAGTTTTCTACTTGCTTTTCTTTTCTTCATCCTTCAAAAATAGAATCACAGCAAGAAACATGCATAAAAAAAAAGAGCTTCTTCTCAAACAAAATTAATCACTCCACAAGTTTTCAGTAGGTAAATGGGATGGAGGGAAGCAAATGTAGTACCGGAACTGGGAATGTCTTGCAGCCATTTTTGGAATGTGGTTTCTGAAATTTGAACTTCCACGGAGGCTCTATCCCATTGCCGCAATCCATCATAAAACTCTAGCTCATCTGATTCCGTTTGGTTGGATTCGGGGCGAATTAGGTGGATGGGTCTCAGAGATCGCATAACCTTTAAAGACTCGAGCTTTAAGAGAGCCTCTGCCACCCAGTAATCCCAGCACCACGCAGCCATCCCCACTTTCTCCGCTGCCGTATGTGTGGGAATTTCGGGCGGAGGCTACAACGTAGACAAACCCACCGGGAAACTGCACTGCAGTGCCCCTCTATATAGCAAATAGTGTATTAAACCGCGAAGGCCGTTTATTTATTTATTTATTGATTTTTAATCAAATAAGATTCTGGTAAAATCAGTAGTAATTCTTAAAGTTGCAAAAATATAGGGATAATTTCAGAAACCTCCCCTGAGGTTTTTAAGCATTTCATTAAGCTCCCCTAAAATTTAAAAAATTACACCTATCTCCTTTAATTTGATAGTTTTAGTAAAAAAATCTTAAAATTATATTGATTTGGCCAAATTTTTAAATCAATATCAAAAAACGCCCTTATGCGGCAAATTTTAATTTACTTCCCTATAAAATTATAAGATTATCTAGTATAATTATACAGAAAAAAGTATCAAAATTTGCATTTCCATACCTACTGTTTGATAAACAACTATAATAATTATTTTATCACTATGATAAGATACTTTTGATAATATTTTATTATGAATTTAAATTTATAAGATAGAAAAGAAAATGTTAAAATAATTCATTTAGAGTTTATGAAATTTTTGAATAGTGGGATTGTCATAACTTAGTTGTGCTTTTGGACCATTCCTTTTTGATTTATTATTAATTTTACTACCAAAAATAGAAAATAAAGATCAGCAAAAATATTGAATTACATATAAAGTTAACTCGTCAAAAAAAAAAATCATTAGTTAGACATTTAGTAACAATAGAAATTAAAAGTAATAGTGGTGGTTCTACAGTTTTATTGGCAAAAATTAAAAAGAAAGGAATAAGAAGGAAAAATAAAACTCAAGGGAGGTTTCTGAAATTATCCCAAATATATATATAAAACTTTCTCAAATTACAACTTTATATGAGGGAAAATGCTAATTTAGTTCTTTAACTTTTTACTTAAGCTAACCTTCCGTAAACTTTTTTTAATTTAATTTAGTCCTTAAACTTTAATACTCTAGCTAATTTGGTCCCACTGTGGCAGCACCACTAGTAAAAGTTTCTCCAACCAAAAAATCACTAGTCAACCAAGGGTAATACAGGAATTACAAGCGAGATCATACTTAGATTATATCTGACTATTAATTAGGGGGAGAAAAACCGAAATTGTCTACTAAAGTGGGGAGGAAAAAGAAATTGGCAACAAATTCTCAATTATCACCATCTTCTACTCAACTCAATCACCAACCTTTCAGTTGATAAAACTTCCCCTCGAAATCCTCTTCAGGTTCATATTCTCTAGCATTTTGCAGTATCATCACACATTTTAGATCTCCAAAACTCTAAATTATCATCTAAACTCGAGGAGCTTTTTATGTGGACAACTCAACTGTTGAAATTTGAGAACAATAAATGGGAGACACCAAAACTAAGTGGTAAAGAATGCTACAGTGGCGGCAAAGGCAATTCTTGTCTACTTGAAACTCTAAGATTTAAATGTTTGATTGTTGTGTACTTATTTAGTGGTTTTGTGACAAAATATGATTAAAAAAAAAAGTAGATTGATCTTCTGCTGTTACTTCTCTCTCTTTTTTTTTCCGAAACAACAACTATTATATAACATATCTATCTTACACTAGAGGGAGGGGAGGGGAGGGGAGCCTAAAGAGGCTGTGTTTGGGGCTAACAAGTGCACAGATCTTACTAGACCAAGGGAGTGTTTTGACACAATCCTTAAATTTTTTTTTTTCTGCAAGTGGGATTTTCTGCTGGTACTTCTCTCAATGAGCTAAATATGCTATTAACTGTGAAAGACCGAAATTTTCGGTTGGATTGCATATAATTGGGCTAAGTTATGTACCACAATAATTAGAGAAAAATTAGGTGTATATAATATATTTATGCCCTCAAACTGTTTGTGAAAATGCCACAATGGAAAACCTATTGTTGTCAATGGACTCGTGTGTGTGTGTGATAGCGTGTTATGTATTGCCAATGAGAGAGGGGAAAACTCTAGCAAACAAACATTGGAGGGGGTATCAAGTAGAGAAGAAGAACGAACCATAGTAGTGATTTTTGTGTATGAATCAATTTACCAGTTTTTGTTTTCTTCCCCAATTTAATCGAAATCTGTTCTCTCCCCTATTTAATGAAAAATTTATCATGAGACTTTGCTTACAGTACCTATATTGCCCTTAGTTGACCTGTGATTTTTTTTCGGAGAAACTTTTTCTGGTGGTGTTGCTGCAGAAGGACCAAATTAACTACAATATTTAATGTTTATTGTTTAAGGACTAAATTAGGCTAAAAAAAATTTCAAGGATGGATTCAACTAGAGTAAAAATGTTGAAGGACCAAATTAGCGATTTTTTAGATTCATGAAAGCATTTAAAGGTGAAAACAGCTAAAATATATGAAAAAAATTAAACAGCAATAGACTTGCAAACGCATATTCTTATGTTGCAAAATCCATATTTGTTTCCTGGGTAAGTTTTTGGCCAAAACAATTGGTATGGCTTCCGACAGATTTTGTTTGGTTTCTTTTCTGGTAAATACATTGTCCTTGAGTAGATACGTAGTTAGCACAGAATTACGTCAACTGATTGTAACCACAGAAAAGTTTGGTAACAACTCAATTCTGATCTTTCTTCTTCTTCCTTCTCTACCACAGGTATACTGATACCAAATGAAAGCCCCCTCGAAAAGTTGAAAATAGAAATGCTAAGGCAAGACAAAAAAATAGCGCATTCTGCAGCCACCAGCACATTGAGCTGCAAACCAATCACCTGGGGTTAGAGCCGCAGGCACAGCTGCGTGACACTTGCCATTCATTGTGTACATGATAGGACCCCACACAGGCTACCCACTATATAAATTAAATAAATATTGACATTTAACTTAGCCATGAATGTTGATCAGGTCGCCCGTCCACAATTTGACAAACCATAAATTAAGTCAAATGCGTTTGTACAAATTTACACCATTAATTTCAGCCTCAAGTGTAGGCTGATACCATCAAATGACGAAGTTTGAAAGGAACCTTATTGAGTGCGGATATGTACAAGCACGGAGCAGGCTGGAAGTACATGAAAGTTGATTTCTTGAGCTTTACACTACACGATATACTTGCAGCATCCACCTGTTAGGAAAACCGTGCATAAGAGAAACACCGAAAATATCACTGCCATAGAAATGAATGCACGACTGAAAAAGGATGCCATAAATGACACTGTTTAATCATAAGAAAAGCTAAATTACTTGATGACATGAAACTCCTTCCACACGTAGCGAGAGTATAAAGACTAGAAAGGCTCGTAAGACTGGCATTAAACCTTTAACAAGTCAATAACAACTCAGAGCAGACACTTACCTTTAGACTAGCTGCTGGAGCTACCAAGATCAAAGTCCATTGTATAATCATACTCAATAGTTGGAATCACTGAGGCTATGAATTTTAAGAACAAGAATAGGTACCTGTGATACCAGCTAGTAGAGATCAGCACCTTAGTAAAAGAACATCAATAATCTTAAGACAGCTGCGAAACATTTTTATAATGTACAGAGCTATAATTGGCAATTCTAAGTTGGACTTTAATTTACAAGAGAAAGAAGTGAACTATAAAATAAAGAACGATCGCACAGCCCAAATTGAAGGTACTACTCGAACTAATCAACCATCATAAATATGTACATGGGGAGAATACGTGAATGCATACTCGTCACAAGCCCCACCCCGTGGCTGCAGGAGATAAACCACAAAAAGAAGTGTGCATTGTCCGGTTAATCAACCTAGCCACTTCATACTTAACTTTTTACAGTACACAAACACATATCAACATATCATTCTTAAAGTCTTTATGTCTCAAATTCTTTGTATCATCCTTAATCACATTTTTCTTCTTCAATCAGTAGAGCCTTTTTTAGATTCTAGGGTCTCTTTCTTAGTTCAAAATCCCTCTTACCAACTGGAATCAAAGAATTAGCAAAACCTGTCACGAACTCCTTGTGAACAAACAGGAAAATTCATATGAAATTCACCTTCACCTCTGAATCAATTTCCCCTTATACAATTTCACATATTCTCCATAGAATGTTGCAAAAGAATGTTTCAGAAAATCTAGCAGACAATGCTAAAAAATTTGGAGTTCAAGCTTCAATAGATTCTAATAAATTAATTGGTTTCAAAGTTTTAATTGGCCAAGAAAAGGGGAAAAATAAAAGAGACAAAAGGTTTCCAAGTTTTAAGCATGAACCTCCTTTTACGCAAGCCCAACTTGACATGAGTTCCAAGCACTAATCCTCAATGAATCTGACAAATCTAATACTATGCTGAAAGTGTTTTGGTTTTTTCCCTTTTTGATAACCATTAACAGCCAAATCTTCTTGCCCACAAGTTAGAAGAATAATCATATTACTTGTCCACTTCCGGTTCACCACCACGTGACATAAGAACATCAATGAGATTCTTCATCACAGCTCCATGGCGGCATGGATGAATGGATGCATGTTTTCCAGACAAGTGTGGATGATCCTCAACAGTTACCTGATTTCATGTATTGGCCAACAGTACAAGTGAAGTACATCAAATAAAAAAAAAAGTTGTGATAAACAATTAGTGGTAAACGCCAATACTCTGGGACAAAGATTATGCAGAATTCAATTTCGAATCATAAATATAAAGTTTAACAACTTCATTTAACGCAACAGACCCAAATATTCAGATATAGCAATTATACACTCAAATTCTAACATCCTTTTCAATCAAAATCCCAATTTGGAAACATTATTCCAGCCAGAGCCGCCTCAACCAAAATATTTTCAAAGTGTCAAAATTCTCAAGCATAATCAAGTACCAGGAACTAAGCCAAATTTCCCATTTATCTTTTCCAGTCCAAAGACTAAATGGAATTTAACTTGCTTATAGTGATATTATATATGTCGCTGAAGTATAACAATAATGTCTCACCGTTTTGTGTGCATGGTCTTGACTAACATCTTCAAGAACACGCTTGGATTCTAGAAGCATCCTTGACTGCCACACAAGAACCAATATATGTGATAGTCAACTACAAGTAAGAAAAGATCTACAAATCCATAAAAAAAGACTCAGCTCAACTGTATGATAATTGTTTCAGCCAATTAACAATAAAGAAAAGTTGAATACCTAGATGTTTCAGCCCCAACTTCAATCGGGCTCAAGTATGGTTCTCCAAAACAAAACTTGATTCAACTCTACTAATATAAGTTGAGAATATCAACTTGACACTACTTATGGTAAGGTCAAGCGTAAACATGAAGTTTAGCCTCTAATCTACTGTAAATCTTGGACTCAAGTATGTACAGCTCTGACAAAACTGCCAAAATTGTCAACCAATTACATTAACATGTATAATTCTTGATAATGTAATCCTAAGTGATTTAGCAGCCCTGATGGGTGATATGTCTCATTCAGATTGATAGACCAAATCTAAAGGTTAAAATTATCTCACGAAGCTGAAACTATAACCCTCCTATGAGCCATATTGGAGTATTATCCAAGAGAAAAAGTAGCATATTCCCAAAAATGCATTTCGTTTATGATGCATCTTACATTTGATAATCCAACATTACAGGCCAATCAAATACACAAGACCCACCTCATCATAGCCAGTCAGCCATACGCGAGGAGTTTGATAATATTTGTCATACCTACAAAGGAAAGACAAAGGACAGTCCGACGATCAATATGTATGTATGTATGTATGTGTGTATGTGTGTCTATATATATACATATATATATATATACACAACACAGAAAGATCCACCATACTTGTGCAAAACGTAAAGACAACTTACGTTATGCTAACATCATATGTTCGGGTTCTCAGAATATTGTCATCATCAGGTTCATGCGCCACAAGGTATGGAGTCTCAAGTGTTGCCTGAATAAATCATGTAATTTGACAAGTAAATAATAATCCAATCAAGCTGCCCGAAAATAAACAATTTCTTGACGTCAGAGATCAAAGAATTGAAAGAATATTGACAGCCATTTTAGTCTATTGCCAAATTGTAATTGGTTTATACAAGCACGTGAAGCGGCAGGTTAAAGAACATGAAAGATACACAAGGTTCTCTATGATAAGGACATATAAACAATTGCAGCAAAGAAGACTGTAAAACAAACAAAAGGACCAAATGGAGCTTCTTATTTGCACATTTTATCTGCATGATGGCCAAAAAAGTTCAATTTTCTTTCCCAGGAAGGAAACAGATTAGTTCATACAAAAAGAAGGCTCCAGGGTGCGGAAGCAACGAGCACACCATAAGAAGTCACCAAATTCACATCAGAGGCTCTATATTCTCCTATCAATCAAGGTTTTAATACTTTTGTCGATTGGATTGACCGAGGTGGTTAAATAACAAAGAAAGTTCTATCTCTGATTGTTAAGTTACAGTACTCAAAATCCCACAGAAGGATGCAAAACATTTATAAAGTTAAAAGCGTAGACAAGTCAATTGCTTGCTTATAAAGTAATAAAAAAAAATAGAAACTTGACATGTAGAGGCCAAGACACCACTTGCTCTGAAGTGCAAAACCAAGTTTTAAAGGAACTATCATCACATGTTGAATTAAAAAAAATTAACAGAGTCATGTACGTGTTGGATATATGAAAAGAAAAAGTTAATATGTCTAAGTGGTGCCAGTCTATATTTCGTAGTAGTCTATATACATATGTGCTTGGTTAAAACAACAAATATTACCTATATCCATTGGGTTTTATCAAATTTTACAACCATCAAATAATAAATCATCCCCTACAAAATAAATCGGCATCGATGTGGATTCATAAACAGGACATGTGCAAGTAATACATTGCAAAAAGCAGTTAAAATTTGCAGGAAAAACAGCCAAACAAGTTCCAACATATGTATTACACCATATATCATCAATCACTTCCCCAATCCAAGAAAAACGAAAGAAAGTAATTTTACACCAAAAAAAGAGTACGTAGGCACTAATATAGAAATGTCCTTGTGAGAAGCTTACAGGATCTGTCTCAATAAGATTGTCAACATCCTCTAACTCATCCATTTCTGGAATATTGTCCTCATCCTCACCTCCAAAGTATGATGGAAATGACTGGATGGTATTCTTCTTGCTGATTTCTAGGGTGTCCATAGAAGGCAAATTTTCGTTGTCATCACTTTTGCTTTCTGTGGGAGGGAAAATATATATATATATATATATATAAGTCAAAAGCTATAAGTGGCCTTCACAGGTCATACACGAGTTTAACTAGGAAAAAAAAATAACCTCTAGGTTTCCCGTGTGTGGCCAGCCAACCATCGTTGTCCTCATTATCAAGTAAAACTTCACCCCCAGCAGCCTCGTATTCTTCCTCTACTGATGCAGCTCTCCTAAGACAAGGCACTGTATACATAGCAAAAGTTTTTAACCAAGCAAATGAAATGAATAAAAAGTCAAGCAAAAAATAATACATGTGCAGTTTCAAAGTAAAACATATGCCGAATAAATAGAACAGCTTGAGCAAGGCTTCTTTACAGTCGACAGAAAATGCATGCTCTGTGCAAAAAGCATGACATTTCAACAGTCAAATGCCAAAAAACCTTGTTATTAGAACCTAGATAGCGAACCGTTACATATTACTCGATTTGTGTCCCTAGAGCTAGTAAAATCCTCAAATTGGCATTTAAGACGAAGTGAAATGCAGTGGACTGTGGCCAATTTAATTTTGCAAGGTATAATATGCCCAAAAAATTAAAATGCTTAATTATGTGAAGCTCAAATATATTATTCTGGAAGGACAAAACCCATACAGTCGGATCATTGTACAGATTCAACCTTGATTTAGGAACCACAAATTACAGGCTTGCCATTGACCTATAAAATAAGTCTTTTCAGGGTGAGTGAGGAAAATTTACATTTTAAAAGAATGTTCAAATCCACCATAATTCGTCACATGAAAAAAAAAAGAATTATTTCAACAATTGGTTATGGGGGACTGTTGGTACAGACTTTCATGCATTTTAACTCATTCACTCACTGGTAATTGTGCTTATTTATGCTCTTCAAATTTGGTTTTTAAAGGTTCGTGATGGATCCTTATAGACATCTGAATTTCCTTTTGCACAAGCAAGTTAGATTGAGAGACGTAATCTATAAGTAAAACTGTGAGGTAGCCAAACTTTCAATGGACAAATATGTATTGTAGCCTAGGGTTTCATGTACCAAAGTACTCCATTACTTTCGGCACTCACAATTCCACAATCATTCTAAAGAAATTTAACAAAACATTCAGAGTTAATAAAAGTTGAATGTGTTAAAAGTCACAATCACACACAAGGTATTAAAAATGCCACCCACATCAATTCGCTCAATCAAAAAGGAAAAAAAAAAAAGGGAAGCTATGAACAAAAACAATAATATAAAATAAAATAGCAAGTAAAGAAAACAGGCACCAAAAATATAACCCGTACCATTCCTTGTTATCAAGAATTGCTTGTCGGCAGGTAAATACGGCTTCCTCTTGTTTGGCTCACCTGATTCCCTACCAATGAAGTAGCACTTAGAAGTAGTGAAAATGCAAAATATACTGCATAGACTTAATAAACATGCACACACTCCCTACACATAATTTTCTACCAACAGTCTTCATAGCGATTAAGTGGCCTATTAGAAAGAGGAATCAATTGAGGAGAACTGCTGCTCAATCAACATCGTAAGTTTTAGGAAGAAGATAATTATGGTTGATTACACACAGCGACTTCCAGGGAAAGATATACTCTCAAGATCGCACAAAAGATCTATCAAAAAAGGCAAAAAAATCGCAACATCAAAACCGTCTGTTTATTGCTCACGTGCGCAAACAACCCCTTCATTATATTTCACTAAGGCCTAAGAAAGTTTTAGCTACATCAAAATTTCCATACACAACTAGAGCTGATTTAAAATAGAGCTCTACCAACCATAAGTGTGAGTAAATGAATTTAGAACCTCACCTGAGCTTAAAGACAGGAATGGTACAGAATTTTTGATATTCAAGAGCCTATGCTATTACTACTTAGCTGCCACAAGTACAAAACCATAATACCAAAATCAAGTATAACTACCAACTCGAATATCAGCTGTATCATTACCAATTCAAAGCTAGGCTACAGTTTTATAAAGTATTCGTCGGCAATTTGGGAATTGAATTAGTACTATATGCGGATATAATGAGCGAAATATTTGTAGTATACCACGACCAAGTAGGGCACTTGGATACGAGGTTGTCGCCGGCGATGATGAACTCGTTGACGCTGAGGACGCCTTTCTCCTTGAAGGCGGAAACCGTTCGATGGCTTGTGATACTCTCAACCGCACCCTTGAATGCTTCGTGAATCTTCTGCTTGAGTACCATCCTTTTTTTTCCCTGATCGGCTATTCCCCAACCCAATTACAATTCAACAGGCGATTGCTGTGGTGGGATTCCAAAAAACCCTAGGTCGAGGAGTGATTCTTCTTGGATTTGGGATGAATTCCGGCGAGTTGAAAAGGACCCGTTGAAACTCGAAAAGAAGGTTTGGTTATTTAGCTAGGTTTTCACGTTTCCTTTTGTTTTTGGGTAAAATACACTAAACCCCTTGTGGTTTGGGTTATTATCATAAAACCTCCTCATTGTTCAAAAATCCCCCAAAGTACCCCCTCATAGTTTGGATTAATTTGGGCAAAGAACGAAAATCGTCTAATTTGACGGGAAGTGATTTACACACACTTGACAAGCGAGTGTGATAACAATACATCAAGGGTAATGTGATAATTTTACGTTTTCTTTTCTTTTCTTTTTTTCCTTGTTCTTCCTTTTTCTTCTTTCTCGTGAACGATCTGGAGTAGAAATTACATGAATTTAGATGAAATCTAAGATCCAATGATGTTGAAGATGACGATGACGGTGGTGACCATGGCCATTGAAGCAACAAAAATTACCATTGATAGATTGATTTGTACACTTCCATCACTGTAGCAGATGAATTTAGTTGTAAACTCGGGGGCTGCTGTGCGGGACAAATCCTCCTCCTCCGGCTCTACCAGGTGGATTTGGGATGTAATCAATTGGTGGGCTGAGCATAGAGTAATATGGCATTGAAGGTGGTGGCGGGCTTGGAAAAAATACAGATAGATTGTGATTCAAGAGAGCTCAACGAAATGGAAAGAAAAGAATGGAAAGTGATTTCAGCCATAGAGATCCACTAACTGCGACCGCCTCTAAGTTTCAATGGATAGTTTAAAGGATCTGGCAAAAGCATCAAAAGACTCTTTTGCGCTGTTGGCATTTTGCAATCTTTCTGGGTGAGAGAACAAGAAACAAGAACCCATTTTCCACAAACCCAGAAAAAAAAAAAAAAAAAAGTATAGAGGGTAGAGGGAGAAAAGGAAGCCAGGAAAGTTTCTTTGCCTTTTCTTCCAAAATTCTCTCTGCCATTGGAAAGCTTTTTGAGTACTTTTTCTGCTTCTAAATTTGTACTTTCTTTCTACATAGCACTGGAAAAAAAAAGTCCTATTTTTTTTAAAGTATTTCTTGCAAAACCGTTTCCTTCTTTTTTTGAGCTCTTTTGCGGAACAGTTAAGGTTTCTGTTAGCAATTGGATCGGGTCGGGCTAATTTCCCGGGGCTGGACTAGTGCAATTCGGAACTTGGAAATGGACTCAATGGAGGCAACTTCAACTTCTGCTTCTGCTTCTGCCGCAGCTTTGACTCTAGGTTCGAATAATGGTTTGGAAAGGCTGTTATCGGCTGTGATGCCAGCAAACATGGGCTCGATTGAGGTGGATGCGGTGACGGAGGCCGAGTTGAAGGAGAATGGGTTTTCAGTTGAATGGTGGCTGTGGTACTGTTGTCGAAGGAAAAAATGGAGATTTGGAGAAGATGATAAGTTTTGAAACAAGGTTAATATCGGAATTTCATATTTTCCGTCAAATTAGATGATTTCCGTTCATTGCCCAGATTAGTCCAAACTATGAGGGGGTATTTTGGGAGTTTTTAAACAATGAGGAGGTTTTATAATAATAACCCAAACCACAAGGGGGTTTAGTGTATTTTACCCTTTGTTTTTTTATTACTAGTATTTGCTAGAAGAGTTAATTAAAATCGTTTACTCATAAGAAACCACGCTTTCAGGAGTTAAAAGGACAGGCTGACGAAGGAAACGAAAATTACCAAGAAATTGCGCATCCCACCATTTGCTATGCCTAAAAATAGCCATGCCTGATAGGGACTGGGGATTCAAAACCCAGAAGGCTTTATTTCACACTTGGGATCTTCGGTTACAAGTTTCCTGTGCCAATCTAATGCCACCTATAGTATTGCGCCAAGTGTCCTGTTATTATTTGTACTTTATTTTTTAATAATTCAAATTGATTTGGTTTAACAAAATTTTTCTCTACCTCTACAACTTTGAACCAAAATTAACCAACCGGTCTAATTTCACTTGGGTTCCTTTTGTACGGCAACCACTGGGGAAAAAGAAAAAGATAACCCACCGTTGCCTCCAAAGTCCAAACCTTTTCATCGTTGATTGCTTTGAACAAAATCAAAAAGAGAAAAATTGCCTGGAAGTGCTCAGATTCTTGGGAGGCTCAGATTCTTGGTTCTCATCTGGTCGGCCTCCACGGATATCTGAATGCCGGGAAGTGCAGAGGATCTGAAGATCGGGATGCAGTTTAACTCGGGGATGTAAGGAAAAGGAACGCTGCCACAATTCAAACCAAACTTTCTGCAAGTATAGTTGCAGAGACCAAGATGACATTAATTGGTATTCAAAATCTGCCCCCAACCTTTTGCTCCAAAAACAAAAAAATGTGAAACGAAAAACCGCCGGATGCCCAAGAACGGTGTGGCAGGGTTATCTTTTTCTTTTTCCCCAGTGGTTGCCGTACAAAAGGAACCCAAGTGAAATTAGACCGGTTGGTTAATTTTGATTTAAAGTTGTAGAGGTAGAGAAAAATTTTGTTAAATCAAATCAATTTGAATTATTAATAGTACACTTGGCGCAATACTATAGGTGGCATTATATTGGCACAGGAAACTTGTAATCGAGGATCCCAAATGTTTATTTCATACTGGCCCATTAAAGTGGTCTAGACCTTTAACTCATCCGGTAAAAGTAACCTAAGCATGACAGAGACATTTTGTGACGGTCCGAATCAACTGCTTGGCAAAGTTGACTAATAAAAATAGTTTAACGAAGATTGCGAAATCCACTAATTGCACATTAATTACAATTCAAATAAGATCATGGGGTCCTTATTTGTCTAGTTGACATTATTTCATCTAGTTGATTCAGATTATGATAAAATTTTCCAAAGACGATAGTCTTAAGTGTCTTCTCTCGAAACTTATGACATGTATGCGAGGTAACAAAAAAATTTTTTATCCAAATATTTATTGATGAAAAAATCTGGATTGCCGGATCTTTTCTACTTGATATATAGTTCTACTTAATATTTATTGGATTAAATGTGAATATATAGTTCTAGATTTATGATCATTATAAAAATTTAAATTATCTAAAAAAATATTTATAAAAAAAATATATATATACCAAGTTTTTTATATGGGATATATTATTTGATATATACTATCATACTATAGTGAAAGTATGTAAATAAATTTTTAAAAAATTAGTAAATAATTGAATATTTAGCATACATTAATTTTTTAAAATTAATATGAATGAACATGTGGGATCGTTGTTAATTTTCATATTTAAATTATTCATATTTATATAAATTCATAATAAATAAGAAAAGAGACTGTGCTGAGGCAGGGCGAAATTCTAGTTTGGGAGGAAAAAGGTAGTCAGTCTTGATTCTTGGGTGAGTGGCAATACTAAAGCTCAATGGAGGAAAATGCAAAATTAATTTATACAGGCAGTGGTCGGTCCTTACAGGTTACGAACAACAAACAATGACGAGGGACTCGGTGATGCATTGAACCGATCAAACCCATGAATACAGTAATAGTAGTGCAGAACCAGAACGGGAACCGTTTATATATACCTTTTGTAGAGAAGAGTTGATTGTGCTCAAGCAGCAGTATTTTTATTTCCTATGTCACGCTCAAATAACAGATCTTGCTACGAGGGAGGAAGAAGATGACGAGTCGCCACTTCTCATCATCAATGCTGCTAATACTCGCCACCGTCGTCTTAGCTTCTGCTGTTGCCGCCCATCCATCTGTAAACCTCTCTTAACATCTACTACTAAATTCCCTCGTCGTTGGTAGTATATGCTACTGGGCATTGCATTAATTACTCGGATCAATCTCAGACGTACTTGCAATATTGCCTTTATGCATGTAATAATATATCAATCTGCTTTCTAGTCAAGCAGCAGCTCTAGGCGATCTTCTTCGTGAATTCGAAGATGCGATCCAAATTCACTGATTCGAACCTAAGCCAATCTGCGTAGCGGCTTAGTATATATTGCTGTAGACCACAAATTTTCAACAAGCTTTTTCTCTGTAGTTACTGACTGAATCGGCTGTAATCTGAAGCTGATCTTCTACAGATGAGTAGTTGGTTAAACATTTATCTTAGATCGTGCTTGCTGGTGCTCATTTTTTATGGCGTTCAACGTTCTTTTTGCGTTGGTGCATGCAAAGTAGGAAGATTTTTCATTTTTCCTTCTTGTTCTTGTTGTTTCATTTTTCTTTTTGTTTCCCAGCTACACTCTTCTGAATGAAGATGCTCTGGCCTTTGATCTTGGTATCTTCATACTTTATCTGATCAAATCAAACTCTACCAGCAAAATCATTAGATCATGCAACCAGAATCATTTCAAAATCCATGCATGGCTGCCGCAGATTATGGGTTTATCAGAATTGCTTTTGACCAGACAAATTTGCCGAAAAATATAGACAACTTTTGTTACATGATCATAAAATATTTTCTTTTCTTTTCTTTTTTTTTGGCCTTATCTGCAATGTTGAATGCTGCTTTTGTTGCAGAATGAATGCGTATACACTCTCTACGTACAAACTGGAAGCATCGTAAAGGCGGGAACTGACTCCAGAATTAGCGTCACTCTTGGCGACTCCGCAGGAAAATCAGTTTGGATCACAAATCTCAGGGATTGGGGTCTAATGGGCCCACAACATGACTACTTTGAGAGGGGCAGTCTGGATATATTTACTGGACGAGGCCCATGCATAAGTTCACCCGTTTGCAGGCTCAACTTGACCTCTGATGGTTCTGGAGCCCACCATGGTTGGTACTGTGACTACATCGAAGTCACCTCCACGGGCCCACACAAAGCGTGTAGTCAGTCCATATTCTATGTTGAGCAGTGGTTGGCCACTGATGCTCCCCCTTACGAGTTGACTGCTGTCTTAGATGGTTGCAAGAGGATGGAGACCCAATTTAGAGAAAGGCATCATGGGCCTTTTGCGCTGCGCAAGTCATCTGCTTCCGAGTAGACTATCATAACTGGGACTTGGCTGTCTACCGGTTGTAATCTTTTCTCTTTGATGTTCTTTTTGCAGTTTGTTTTGTGAATTATGCTGCGCTAATATGCTTTCGCGTATTGGACTTATGTAGCAGAAAGCTCGCAACGCCCTCTTCAGCAATAAAAGTCGAAGAGGCAGCCCTTAAATGGAAATGGCTCTTTTGTGAGAGAAATATCAACAATTTGTGATATATGCTACAATGTCTTAAATGCACCAATCATGATGGACGAGGGAGGAGAAAGACGGTGCTTTGAATTTTTTGATGGCTTGCTTATGTATTTGCATGTGCTAAACTCGATCTAATCAACTTGGTTTAGATAAAACTGGCCACCAAAAGGGATTTCAAATCCTTCTGTGGGCTGTAAGTTGGAGGTTCACATATAGCATATTATAATTAAGAATATTTGAAGAGCGTATCAAAACATCTATTTGATCTAAACGAGTCTTTTTAGAAATACTTTAGCTATAGTTTTCGTTGAAAACAATAATTTATGAATTACAATTGCAAGTATTAACACGCTTTATTAGCGCATAAGGCAGTTAAGATGGATAAAAGTCAAGACAACGAAATAATTGTGATTTAGATGGATAAAAGTAGTATCATTTGCACCCAACATGCTCTCAAAATGGTCCTTGGAGTGTGATTTAGAGGAGAAAGCGAAATAATTCTTGTTATTTCGGCAGAGAAAAGTGAAGACATGATAGTAGATTAATGCATTCTTACCTACCGAAAAAGATTAATGCATTCTTGTCATATCATCTTATCACTTTGCAAGCTTAACAAATAGACTTTTGTGTTGCACAAGCAATTTCCTTTAGTAACAACTCGTACATTGCAGCTTGCAGTTGCAGGTCCCGCGCACTGAATTTCAAAATATCAAAACATTGTGCAACTAAAGAAATAAAAAATAAGATTTGTTTTCTCCGTATGCAAAAGCTTACAGCCTGAATACAATAATGTAAGCTGATTAAACCGGTAGAGTTTACCGAGATGATTCATGTGATTGAGATATGCTGAATTTGGCCCTTAACGAATATTTTCGACTTGAATTGAGCTTGATTTTGATGAATTTGAACTCGAACTCGAATAATAACTAGTAGGATTTATTCAATTCGAATTTGTAAGTATACAGTCCATCAAAACTCAAGTAGGTGCGGCGCGTGCTCTTCTCAAATTAGGGGGACCTCACCTGCCCCTAAGAGCATCGACTATCTTTTGGAGACCGCAAAAATCTTATTCCTGCATTTTAGGCCCATGATACCCAACAGGCTGAAACACAGGCCCATACGAAACCCATACGGGCCACAAAGCCATGAATCAGCAGCAGCGAGAATGTGTGAACTGCCTCATCTGAACCAGGATATCCTAATCCAACCCTAGATGGCTAGATCGATCTGAGGACGTTTACGGCCAGACCAAGGATTATAAAACCCAACCCTCATATAAATACATCCCCACCTTCCCTCTTCTTCTCCAATCGATTTTTACTCATCTCTTCCCCTTCTGCAAATCCATTCGCAATTAATTTCCCCAACTCCGCTTTTTCATCCATCGTCTGATGGACGCGCTTCAATCCAGCTACTCGGAAAACCCTCAATCTCAATCTACTGCTTCTTTTTCAGAAAACCCTCCTGCTCCTCCTCCGCAATACTCCTACGATCAGTACTCTTCCCAAACCCTAGATTCATCTTACTACCAAAATTACTCCAATTCTTCTTATTCCTACTCCCAATCTCAAGATCAGGATCAATCCCAACAAAATTATGAGTCTTACAACCACAAGCTTCAAGAAACCTTAACTAAGTTCGAGCAGAATAGCGGACTCGAGAATTCCGTTGCGGGTGAGCCGATAAAGGAGAAGGTTTTAACCGGAGAGAACAGTGAAAGTACTCCGAAACTCGAGGTCCTGAGACCGTTGCTTTCTGAGAATGGCTTGACCAACACGCATAGCGGCACCGACAAGGACCAGTCGGGAGGTGAAGAGGAGACCACCAGCAGGCGAAGGCGCAGGAGCAGGTGGGATCCTCCTCCGAGCGAGGCCAGCAGCGATGGAAGTGGGGCTGGGACCGGAGGAGGCGATGGGACGGGGACAGGGACTGGCGGGAGGAAGAGGAAATCTAGGTGGGCGGATGATCAGCCGCAGCCGGTGATTCAGTTGCCGGATTTCATGAAGGAGCTTACTGGAGGTATTGAATTTGATCCTGAAATTCAAGCTCTTAATAGCAGATTGATTGAGATTACTCGAAAGTTGCAATCTGGTTTGCCCCTAGATGACAGGCCTGAAGGTGCACGCTCACCTTCGCCTGAACCTATTTACGATAATATGGGCATCAGGATTAATACTAGGGAATATCGTGCACGGGAGAAGTTGAATAGGGAGAGGCAGGAGATTATATCCCAAATACTCAAGAAAAATCCCGCTTTTAAGCCACCTGCTGATTACAGGCCTCCTAAGCTTCAGAAGAAGCTCTACATCCCGATGAAAGAGTTCCCTGGTTATAATTTTATTGGTTTGATTATTGGGCCTAGAGGTAATACTCAGAAGAGGATGGAAAGAGAGACAGGCGCAAAGATTGTTATTCGAGGTAAAGGCTCTGTGAAGGAAGGTAGGTTACAGCAGAAAAGGGACTTGAAGCCCGATCCCTCAGAGAATGAAGATTTACATGTTTTGGTGGAAGCTGAAACTCAGGAGTCACTTGATGCAGCCGCTGCCATGGTGGAGAAGCTCTTGCAGCCTGTTGATGAAGTGCTTAATGAGCATAAGAGGCAACAGCTCAGGGAGCTTGCTGCTTTGAATGGGACTATTAGAGACGAGGAGTATTGTAGGTTATGTGGTGAACCAGGCCATAGGCAGTATGCATGTCCGTCTAAAACTTCAACATTTAAAAGTGATGTTCTGTGTAAGATTTGTGGCGATGGTGGGCACCCCACTATTGACTGTCCAGTGAAGAATACCACAGGCAAGAAGATGGATGACGAATATCAGAACTTCCTGGCTGAGTTGGGTGGGACTGTTCCTGAATCTTCAACCAAACAAAGTTCTGCAGCTCTTGCTCTTCCTGGTATTCCTGGAAGCAATCCTCCTTGGGCCAGCAACGGCAGCAATAATAGTGGTGTGAGTAGCACCACGCCTGGCTTAGGGGCAAACCTGATCAAGCCCAAGGAATACGATGAGACCAATCTCTACATTGGATACTTGCCCCCCACTCTGGACGATGATGGTTTAATCAGCCTATTCTCTCCTTTTGGTGAAATTGTTATGGCTAAGGTTATCAAGGACCGCGTCACTAGTCTGAGTAAAGGCTATGGTTTTGTTAAGTATGCTGATGTTCAACAGGCTAATAATGCTATTGCTAGCATGAATGGTCATCGTCTGGATGGTAGGACAATAGCTGTCAGAGTGGCTGGTAAACCGCCTCAACCCACTGTGCCTCCAGGCCCTCCTGCCCCTGCGATGCCTACATACCCTGCTCCTCCCCAACCAACCGGTGCTTATCCTTCCCAGCAGTATGCTGCAGGTGGGCCTCTTGGAACCCCACCACCTGGAAGCTACACAGGAGCTCTAGTTCCATGGGGACCTCCTCCTCCTCCTCCTCCTTATGCCTCTTACCCTCCTCCTCCTCCCGGGTCGGCCATGTATACTGGGCAACCTGTCCCTCCATATGGAGTACAGTATCCTCCTCCAATGCAGACAGCAACTTCAGCTGTTCCATCAACAACTGTGTCTTCTGCTGAAACACAACAGACGTATGCTTCAGCTGTTGATACACAGCAAAGTTACCCACCTGGAGTCCAATCTCATCAGAGCACAACTCCTGTTCAATCTGTTCCCACGTATGCCTATGGTAACTCTGTTGCTGCTATTCCACCAAATGGCCAGTATTCAACACCGTCATACAGCTATCAAGGTTACTACAATATGGCACAACCACCACCACCACCACCTCCTCCTCCTACTCTGGACCAGTCACAGAGTGTGACTAATGTTCCCTGGGCCTCCAATCCGCCTGTGCCTCCACCTGTGTCATCTGCAGAGAAGACCTATGGTGCAGACTCAGAGTATGAGAAGTTCATGGCTGAGATGAAATGAGGATGTGATTCTTGTTCTATGGCGTTCAAAGGGAAGGTAAGCTCTCCTAATTCCCTTGTTGACTCCTTTATTCTACCAAACATAGGAGACATGTTGGTTGATTTGAGACTGTCTTTTTTTGGCATTTGCATTTGATGAATTCAGAACTGTTTAGGATAAGGTGGAGTGTTGCCCTGAACATTTGTCACGTGTTTCTGTTCATTGGCGACTAATGGCTTTCTGGAGTAATCTTGTGCAGAGGGAGACATGTTTCAGAAGTCTATATTGGGAGAGTTTCTGGGGGTTTTGGTGGGGGGGGGGGGGGGGCTGACTTGTCCTAGTTGTTCTAGTGTTACTTGAACTGCAACAGAAATTATACTGGTCCAGCCTTTTTCCCTTTCACCCGTTCTTGGGGAAAGGGGGTTCTGGAACTGTGGACTGCCTTTGACTTCTGCACTCTCAGCACCCATTGGACCTAGATTTTTAACCATCATTGATTTTGTAGCAAGAGATGTTTATCGCTCAGTACTTGGAAGCTACCTATATTGTACCTGAAATAAAATACCATTAGTTCTCGTTTAGGTTGGGATCTTATTGCAAGGGAATTCCCATGATGACTGCTGAGTTGTGTGGGCAAAGTTCTTACCTCATAGGAAATGTCTGACAAGTGGAAAAGCTAAAGCTGTGGTGCAACCCTATGTGTTATGCTATACAGCATTTTCAATATTTTGGAAGTTAACTGTTTGAGTATCTATCTCTACTTGAACATGTAAAACTATTCAGTGCTGGGTTGAAACCATATGCTTCCTTGACCATGAATTACATGTCTCATTGGTCTAACCATGCAGTGATGAGCGTATTCCAATGGATACTTATCAGGGTTGACTTCTCTCATTTGCCGAAATTCATCCTCCTCTTAATACTCGAAAAATGTCACTAATGCATAACTTAATCATCTGCTTGCTTCATGTTTCTTATTTTTAACTGGTTTTTCCGTCCATCTTAACGCTTCTTCATTGTTTAC
This sequence comes from Coffea eugenioides, assembly GCF_003713205.1. Lineage (NCBI taxonomy): Eukaryota > Viridiplantae > Streptophyta > Magnoliopsida > Gentianales > Rubiaceae > Coffea > Coffea eugenioides. The sequence goes on along the minus strand of NC_040036.1, from coordinate 5,120,579 downwards.
ATTGCAATATTTTTCAGGCTGGTTTGTTGGAGCACTTGTGAACCTGATTTTTACCTGTTGCCATGACTTACTTGTTGGAAGTTTGGGACTCACATCTTTAACCTTGCAGTGCTCTTATGACATTTGCAGAGCGTTGGGACAATGTTCAGTTCATGAGGAAGAATTGGAGTATCAAATATAAAAGCTCTATCTCTACTGATTACTGTTTTGTAGGCCTGTCTGTGGTGATTGGACGGTTGCCGCTGCCTTTCAGAAGTTTTATAATTTTTTATCCGTCTTGATTTCCTTCATGATTGATTGCTGACATACTTTGTTGGTCTAATTGTCGTGATTTGTTCTGTCATTTGCTTTTGGTTTGTGTTTCTAACTTGGCCCCTTCTTTTTATCTATGTGCCCACTTTTTTTGTGCTTATTCAATACTTTTGGCTCCTCTGCTTTCGAAGCAGCGTGTTGCTTGCATCTACACTTCCTGTCAAGAAGATGACCTCCTCTTGGTATATGAAGTTCCAGGGTATGTTAAACTTGAAAACACGTCTCAGACCTTTTTTATGTCTAATTTTTTACTTACATACATTTGGTTCTGATATCTTCTCCACTTCATGTGCAGCAGGTTTAGAATGCTTTAAATGTAACTTTTCTTTCTTTGTTCACACTTCTTATTTTCTTCTTTGGTAGCTCAGAAGGGGGAATTGGTGGAACAAGGGATCTCAGTTACTGCAAAAATGAGATAATTGTTGGTTGTTATTTGTGGGTTACATAGAGTGAGAGGAAGTCCATGTTTTTGAGGTGGCGATCTAGGTTGAAGTTAAGGGAGTATTGAAAAAGATTGACCAATCCTCTGACAAAGTACCTGGATGTATGCTGGTACTTGTATATCTGAAGCCTTTAACATGGAGGGGTTTCAAACGTATACGAGTAGATTTAATTTTATACTTTCTTGGGTTATGCGTCTACACAAGATTTTAGAATGTTTCCGTGACAAAAGCTTTCTACCTTTGACTAAACATTTTTCTTAGTGCGCTTCGCTAGGGTTGGGATTTAAGTATGAATTGTCAAACCCATAATTTTCAATGTTTTCAATTGTCTTTTGATTAGTGCTTGATTTTGTGGTAGAGAAGTGGATTAGATGAACTGCCCTGCTTTTTGTTCTTAAGCACAATAGCTTAGAATTGTTAATATTCTTGGGCACCTTTTGCTGATTCCAATTGTTTGTCCACTCAGTCATATTTACTACTTTCAAACTTAAAATGATAGGTCAATTAACCAGAGAGTTTCTTTCACCTTTTCTGTGACTGCTTTTACGGTGAAGTGACCTCATTTTGTGTGTGTCTTGTTTAAGTATTTGTAAGGCGTGTTCTAAACCCCGTCTGGATTTGTTTTTGCTTCCTTTTAATTTGTCAAGCATAGCTTAAGCTCGAGTATGTAAAGGCTCAGAAATGATACGTGTAGGATAAATCAAAGCCTCGTGAAGCCCTATGGAAACTTAGCTTGTAATACGCGCAATATTCAGTCAAGTGCATGCATATGAATCAATTATTAGTCCATATGTTTGTTGAAGCGTGGTCCACGCATTGCATTATCAATTATTCATTGAACTTCTATCAATATCTTGGAAGAGTGCTTGGCAATTATGTTAAAAGTTTGAAAGATTATTTTAGTGCAGACATTGGTCTTTAATTGATATTCTGATGGTCAATCTTCCACCTGAATCCATTGTCATGGAACATAATTCAGGTCCATGGTCCGTTTGGGGTTAGCAGATCTTTTAATAAAAGCATTTATTAAGTGTTTAAGTGCTTTTAAATGCATTGTTTGGATATGTAGTTCAATAAGCATTTATTATATTAGATAATGTGTAATTTAAAAATTGGTAAATATATTTCTCTCTTTTGGTTCATAATATTGGATAAAATAATTAAATTTAATGTTTTTTTTTTAAAACACAAAAGTTATTTTAAAAGTATCAATTTGGATCTTTTGCTAAAAAGTGCTTTTGATATCAAAAATTTCGCTTTTAAGTTTAGAGGATAGTGTTCGCTAAATGTCTCAAACTAGCTTTACCGTCCACGTGTTTTTTTAGTAGAATTATAATAATACCAAATTGGGCTTTACTGGAAGTTACCAATTGTAACAATGTTGGGCTCAAAAAAAAAAAGAGTGCAAATTGCAAGATCTTACAAAAAATTAGTAAATGGTCATATTAAAGGTTTTTAAGATTGCTATCCACTTATATAATGATAAATAATGCAACTCATGCGTAAATTGTATGATGTTATATTTAATTAAGAAAAAAAAGTGTTATTTAAAATATTAGGGGTGATATTGAATTTAATAAAAGCTTTGGGGTTATAATATAATGTATTGGAAATGTATGGATTTAACTAAAAATTTTGTTCTTTCTTCTTCTAAATCCAAAGGAGATTATTGGACAAAATAGTTGAAATATGGGATGCGGATCATTTACTCAAAATGGGGTATTATCGTGAGATCTCATGATCACGAATCGTGATACTAATAACTATGCTTATGCGTATTGTCAGATCATTATTTGAGCGGGGTGAGCGCCACATTCTCCCAAAAGACAAGTAAACCAGACAAAAAGAGAGAAAAAAGAACACAAGTTACAATGCAATGAGAAAATTACAGTTTTGGTACAAAATATTCGGGGCATTGGCAGTTTTAGCTCTTAAAGTTTGGACAAAAGTAAATTTAGTTTTAAATGTTTTAATTTTGATGCACAATTAATTCAATTGAATAGTTTTGGTAAATTATTACTGGAATTCGGTCACATCAATGGTAAGTGTCAACGATTAAATTTTGTAAAAAATTAGAAAAAAGGAAAAGGTATTAATGGCCATAATTTATAATTAAAGTGCACTACTGTGCATATGAGTAATTAGCACCTTTAATTACCTATTATGGGTTATAAACTTTTTTTTCATTTTTTCTAATATTTTTCAAAAATTAACCTCTAGCATGTGCTACGTTTGTGTTCAAATTCAAGTAACAATTTGTCAAAACTAGTCAATTGAATTAAATGTATTTGGAAAGTGAAACATTTAGAACTAGGGTTCCGTTTGACAAGTGAGTTCTTTTAGTGTTTGTTTAAAATTTTACTGTAATTTAGTGTAGCAGTTGTAGAAAATTTTTTTGAAGTGTATAAATTTTTGAATATTTTAAAGTGTATAGTTTAAAATTTTTGAGAAATTTTTTGAAATTGTTGTAGTTAAAGTTGTTAAAAAACTTGTAGTAGATAAATTTGGCCAAAAATTTACTTACCAAACAAGGCCTATATTTATTTTTGTTCAAACTTTGAAGATTAAAATTGTTGATATCCCAAATATTTGGTACCAAAATTATAATATTCTCTAACGCGATCAAAGGAAATTGCAAGGACACGACATTTTGATAACCCTATACTTCTAAGTTTTAACGAATATATAGAACCTTGAAAGACCGAATCCAATACTCCCAGCGGAAGTACATCAACTGTTGTTGTATTTTTAATTTTTATTTTTTATTTTTGTCAAAATGTCACTAGCATCAACTGTTGTTGTACGAGACTGAAATTGATATCTTGGTTCAATTTTAACAAATCCCATAGTTCTAATTTAGATTGTATGACAAAATATTCTTAAGTCTCTTGTAGAGTTTTTCATTTTTAGTCCAAAACACCTGAGAAATTTGCAAAGAAGTAATTACTAAAAATGGAAAGTGCAGACATAAGATCTCTAGATGAACTTTCAATTGCGCCACTGTTTTTCGACTTTTTTTTATTTTAGTTTTTTCTGGTGTGCTGTTATATTTATTTTATTAAAATTTGCCATCCCTCAACAAATTCCACCTTGGCTTGGCGGTTCGGATTTCTCGTTGAGACGCCCGTCCAGGGTTCGATTCAGCTCATGTTTTTTCCCCCTTTTCTTTCCCGGTCATATCGTCTTCTTCATCTTTCTCCGATTTTAATCCTATCGCTTTGATTTTTGCGGTAGAATTCCGGTAATCTGTCGCTCCGATCTGTCTAATCATAGCCCTTTCTCCTGATTACGAGCTTTAATTTATTGGAATTGCACCAGAAGCTACATGGAACCGAATTTATCCCCTTCTACTCCTAGAAGGGTCTGCACCACTTTCCCTTGTTTCTTTCCCTTCTGTTTTCAATTGTGATTTTCCCTTCATTCGCGTCCTGGTTTGCTCCTTATTTGCGATTTAATCTCAATTTGCCATGTATTTTTCACAGGTCAAATTTGCTCCTAAAGGTCCTCCACCAAGGAGGAAGTCCACACCTCTTCAACCCAAAACGTATTTCCCGTATTTATCCTGTTACCACTTAAATTTTCTCTAACACTTTTTTTTTTTAATTTCCAATTAATCGTCTTTTTTCTTAGCTTGAAACTCTTAATACATGTGAATTGGCAGTGAAGTAGCTGGTGGTGGTGATCATGGCGGAGATGACGAGATTAATGAATCTCTCCTTCGCAAAGTTAACGTAAGTAATGCTCGCGCCTTCATTCGCTATTTATATCAGATTTATGTATAGCAACGGTCTGTTAAGATATATTTCAAATGTCAGATTTTTAAAAATAAAAGATTAATTAAGTAAAATGTATATATATAAGATGATTAATTGGGAAAAAAATGTATAAATGTAAAAGAAAGTCGTAATTGTTAGTATATATATATATATATATATATATATATATATATATATATATGATAGGTGGGGTTATGAGTGGAATGTAAGCGTGTTAACGAGTGTCCATAGAGCCGTTAGAAAAATCCTTTTAGTAAAAGGCAGGGAGTGATGCGTTTAATGTTATGCTGGACAATATTGCATTTTATACTAATTATTATAGCTGTGACTTTTATAGACCGTACAAGGTCAGGATAAATTAACATATCCTTTAGTATCATTTTTCCCCCTTCTAACGCAAACTTTAAAATGAAGTTTTGTTTTCCTAGATTGATGTATGTTGATATTGGTAAATCTTTAATGAGAAAGTTTTACGCTAGTTCCAAAAATGTACAGAATTATACTGCTTGCTTTTGTATGGGTTTGTTTTTTACCTTGTGACATTTGACACATTTTAACTGAAGCAAAGGACTCAAATTGGGGAAAAGAAATATAGAGACTGAATAATTGAACAATTGAAGATGAACTTACAGAAATCAATCAAGACGAGATTGTCTGCAATTAAACGGACATTGGAGGTCCTCTTTTACCAAATGCATCATTATCGTGCTTAAAATTTGCATGCTGCTGTTTAGATTTTTGCAATCAAGGACAGCCTTAATCTTGAAGAGCTAAGAGGAACTTACATTTACTACCTCACATAACTTTGGCTTGTTAATTAATAATTACTTGATCACTTACTTCAGTTCCTTAATGGCATCAAAAACACATCGTTGGCAGATTTTTATGCATTAGGGCTAAGGTTTTGTAAGAAAAGTGAAGCTGAATTTCCTCCCTTGATGGCCTGCTTTTTCTTTTCTTTTCTTTTTTTTAATAACTCATATTTAGAATGCAGAAGGGGCTTTAGTAGCTTCTATTGTAGAAATGGAACAATGTATAACCTTTTTACTCTAGTTATTTGTGGTTTAGTTTTCTGTGTTTTTGGGAAGTGCAATGCCCTTCATTGTTATACATGTTACTCATCTCACTTCGTGTACAGGAGCATCTGACAAGAAGATGGCCTCAAGCTGAGAAAAAATGTAATCTCATTCACTTACCCTTTTTTTTTGGGGGGGGGGGGGGGTGTGTGTATGTGCGTGTTAGGAATTCAGTTATCACTTGATGATTGTATTACAACTTCACTTTAACACCAAACTTGTAATTGATCAATTCAAATAAGACCAATCCGGTGATCCAGAGTGATCGGTTAAACAGCACACTATAAAGCGACAATTTTTAACACTGCTGCAAAATTATTGGATATATGAACAATGTTTAAAGTAAATATCATTGTTCTTTGAGATCGTTTACATCATATTTTTAGCTGAATAGAGTTGTCCTACTCGGTGGGTTTTGTACAGGCACATGTAGTTATGGCTGCATCATAAGTTGTTGTTAGTTCTTTATATTGAGTGGTCGGTTGGTTATGAACTCATGTGCTTGTATAAACTTTCAGCTTCTGTTCAAGTTGCATTTAGCCATGGAGTTGCATCATCAACTTCTTTAAGGACATATGGCTCAGCTAAGGAAGGTTCCGGTGACAGAAGTAATGGCACGGGATTGAGAGATTCTGCTGCAGATACTATGGGGGACATCCATTCTTTGCCTTCAACTAGTAAAATTGATTGGATGGTTGAAAGTTCAGAAGATGCCACTGTTACTTCATTCAAGCAGAAGAAGAGAGAATATAAAGAACCTTGGGTAATAAATGTTGTTTGTTTTTTCTTTCATGTCTAAGACAAACTGAGTCTTTGCGAGCACAAATAAAAGGACTCACTAATTACTTTTTTGTTATTCTGTATTAGGATTACAACCACAGCTACTATCCTGTTACTCTTCCCATAAGAAGACCTTACTCTGGGAACCCAGGTATAGCTCAAATCACTCTTAGTGATGACAGGATGAGTGCTGACATGTTGTCCCTCCTTACTGATCTTGAAGTCCCTTCAAGTCCTTGCATTGCTATTGCTTTTTCATGAATGCTTGCATTAAATTAAAGGAAATCAAGACAACAGAAATTCTCTTTCCAGTGTTTGAACATCATACTTGGAGATTTGTTGGTTGTTGCACACAGTAAACTTGATGCTGCATAAAGCAGATAGGGTGTTTAGATTGATCTTTTTATTCTTTTTTTTTTCATCAGAATTTAATGCAGAAACTTTTTCGCTTTGGAGTACAGGTTTTTCTAGCAACACTGCAATTACATGAGAGGGGATAAAGTAGAGCTTTAAGTAACAGAGATAGTTTTCTCCATGATGATTGTTAACGAGTGTTGAGTATCAATGACATCAAAAGTTTACTAACTAATGTTTTTGTCACACTATATGTGAGCCTAATTACTTACTGGATACATTAGTTGGTGGAGTATTCAAGGAAGTATTCTGTTGAATGTCATGGGAAAAGAAGCGGAAGTGGGACATTACAAAATTAGGTAAAGAAAGGGTTGCTATGAAACACTTTAAGCTACAGAATTTTATTTTATTTTTTTTTTAAATACCAAACCCATAGCTTCAGCTTAATATACGGTGGAGATATCAAGTATAAATGCAGGGAGATGCTGTGGTAGAGATAAGTAAGTATACTGAGGACATATTTGCAGTTTTGCACTAAACAATTAATCACACGATTTCTCCTGGTATCTAAAAGTCAGAAAACTAGTTTAATCAGGTGATCATAAGTGATTAACTTTTTATTTTATTTTTTTTGGCTTTTGGTCACCTTGAATTTGCTAGTCTTTTGTTTCTTTGGGATGTTAACTGTTTTTTGTCTGTTAATGGTATGCTTTTTGAGCTTTTAGAGGTTCTTGATCGGGAAGAATTTGGGGAGGCTAAAGCAGCTTCGGAGTATGATGAAAGTGCTATAAATTCTGCATCGGATCTTGGTCTGCTGGTAGCTATATTTGTGTTAGTGTGTCTGTTTTCATATTTTGAACATTTATCAGATTGATCTTAGAGTTTCTTTTTGCTAATGAATTTGCTATTGATGTACAGGAAGAAGTTGATGGAGAGAAGATGCTTTTTCTTCAGTTTCCTGCTAACCTCCCCTTTGTTAAACGGGAATCTGGGCCAGGTTCTACTGGTACATCTGAACATGCTTCAGCCAGCATGAATCATAAACACAGAGCTGGCAGCTCTAGACCAGGTGGAAGTGTTGCTCCAACCACGGCAAAAGGGAAGGAGATTCCTGGTAGCTTTCCAATGGTTTCAGGTGATGCAAAGGGAAAAGAGATGGTTAACAGCTCTGTGTCTTCCGTTGGCACAAATAAGAATGTATGCAGTTTGGAGGAGTTGCCACCCGGATTCATGGGGAAAATATTGGTCTTTAAGAGTGGTGCAGTTAAGTTGAAGCTCGGAGATATGCTGTACGATGTGAGTTATGTCTTAGCTTTTTCCTGGTGATTTAAACCAATAATTTCCTTTTTGGATATATATTATTCTGCTTCCAACGTAATTATGGGGTGCTTATGAGTGAAAACCATATGATATTCCTTTTCTCAACAAAGTACTGATAAGGGCTGGCTCAATGGTAAGGTTGAGTCAGGGATTTGGTGCATTCATATGATATCTGGGCTTGACAAGTAAGACAATGTGCACAGGTCTTTTCTAGAGCTTGCTCTGATAATACTCTGTTTTGCACAATACCCTATAATTCTTCATTTTTTCCTTTTTTTCGGTAAATTTAGGACAAGCAGTTTCAGTGTGTTTGTTAGCCATTATCAGTTATTGCTTGAACAAGACATTATGTAGCTATTATGAGCTTCTCTTAGAAGGATGAAACGACTTGCAGGTTTCTCCTGGTTCCAATTGTACGTTTGCTCAGGATATTGTGGCAATCAACACATCAGACAAACACTGCTGCAATCTGGGAGAAGTCAGTAAGCGGGCTGTCGTTACTCCAGATATTGATCATCTACTGACGCCGGTGATTTATCTGACTTGAGAATTTTGCTGATAATTAGGCTTTTATCGGTGATGTCAATGAGAAGTGTACTTTCAGTCTTGCACAGTAGCTAGTTGTACAGGTGCTCCAGCTTTACAAAATCTTCTAGGCAGTTGAGGAACTTCTTTTAGGAACCTGCTTTTTCTTTCTTTATTAATAATGTAACTGGATGAATGCAAACTTCTATTGACTTATTTAGGTTCGGTATATTCTTTTCATCTTCCTGTTTTTCAAATCCATATTGATTTTCTATGTTATCATACACTTCGCAAAATTTTGTCCCATCGACCAGTTCCATTTTGTCCAGACCATTTTGCTCCCTGATTTTTTTTTCCTAGCACAATTATGGGAGTCTAATCTTCTTGAGCTGTGGAAAATTAACGAACAGAATAAAACAGATGCATGAATGTCATTTTCTCTTACAAAACCACTTAAAATCCAATGTACAACAGACAACGTTTCCTACACAGCAGGAAATGCCACCAGTTAGGTCGACAAATTAGAGTGTTATGATCATGCCTTGCTTGATCGAGCCACGACCACGATTAGCATTACCACGACCGAGAGCAGAAACGATGCTCTCAGCTTTTCATCAAAAGGATCTGCTTTTCTATCAGCTGTCCTGTCTCCTCCTCCTCCTTCGGTGCGGAATAGTTCATTTACTAGCTTCGTAATCTTGTCAACAAGCTCCATGACTGTCGCTTTGGTGTTGACAATTACCCAACTTAGAAAGTCTCTTGCTGGATCAGAAGCATCAGAACCATCATCTGTTTTCTCAGCAGGATTTTTATCTGCTTCATGTATCAGAACAACATTAATGGGCAACAAAGAAAGAAACTATGAATGGCAACAATTGCAAGCATTAATACCGCAATTATAACGAGGAAATAACGTCCCATTTTCTGGACTTACTACAAACCTTGACTGAGAGACCCTCTGAGCTCCTGAACTACCTCATTATTCAACACAGCATCCCAAACAGCTTTATCAGAAGATAGTGATACCACCATTCTCTATCAATTAAGCAGCGAAAGCTTCTATTTAGAAAATATAACATGAAAGCTAATCTTAGTTAAGACAATAAACCCTACAAAAGATTGCGAGGAATTTGATATCACGAGATGTTAAAAACAACTAAATTACTCAAGCAAGTAGATCCACAACTGATGCATTTCCAAGTTTATATACTTCCTTCAATGATTCATTCTGATTCTTCCCTCAACTTTTCCAAGAATTACAGATTAATATTACCATAACTAAAATTCAAAATTTTTGGTTTTGGACAATTGTTAAGACGACTATAAAGGGACTTTTTTTTTTAAAGTTAGTCCATTTCCAAATTCTTCTTAATAATCAACAAAACTTCACATGATCCTGATACCGATCATTCTTAACCATCAACTCCTAAAAAACTCATTTAACGCCAAAGCTTAAACAATAACAATCTAATAGTCATGACATGCAAAATAAACCTGAACTGAAGGTTCGTTCCTGAGCAAGTGCAAAGCATCATGAACTCGCTCATGAGCCTGCAACGTGCTCTGGCTGCAGAGTTGCAATGAGGGCTCCATCCAATCCAACTGGCTGCCAAATGGAGAAGGTCTTTGCAGGGAACCAGTGAGGCTAGATACTTGACCACCTAGGTCAGCATCCAAATTGTATGCAGGTATGTCGTCGATCAAATATTTAGCTGAGGCTGGATCTAGTACCCTGAGAATTACAAAATTTCAAGAAATGCCAATATTATGACAATGAAACAATGAAATGTGAGTTGATGCCAAGACTTAACTGCTAATGTAAACATAAGCTTCATAAGAATTACGTTATGCTCTGTTCTTTAATTATTTTTAGTAAAATCTCAAACGAGGAGGCAAAAGAAATCCCAGTACTCAAGAAGAACTAATTTTTGTATATAACTTGCTGTTTTCTACATTTATAGTCTCTGGGGTTCCAAGGCTTGTAAGTTGTAAACCACCACGAATTTTGGTTCTTATGGTACTCTTGTATGGCATAATTATCAACAGTAAAGCAACAGCATAAATATGTCAAATTAGCATAGCTGGGTGTTGCAAATGATTATGGGATTTTTTTTCAATGGTTAGAGAAACTTGTTTGACTCATCTATCCAACCCCAGGGACTGATACACTAAGGCGAATATTTGACTCCCGACGTCGACATCAAAGTCAACATCAGCATCCCAAAAATAAAATCCAACAACCAAATATCCATGGTATAATGATATTATAGGAAAATAACCATATTAATTAGATGTCAGACAAATCTCCGTAATTAAGCAAGCAATATGTATTCCTTATACTCCATCCTTGAATAGAGATACCCCGTACGAAACTTCATCCTTGGAAAGTTAATGATAACTAAGTGATAATTCATTCCAAAATTTTAAGAAATTATATGAAAAAAAGAAAAAGAAAAAATGGAATTCAAGAAACTTACTCCTGGAGAGCAAAAACTGCATGATGGACCTCGTCCTTGGATGGAACAGTCCCAAAAACGAAGTCTTCATAACAGTCATCGATACACTCCCAATCAGAATCATCCGTAAAAGTAGGCGATGAACAAGAAGAAGGCCAGGCGGGTGGTGCAGCGGTTGATACTGTTGTTGGCAGGAGATTGTTGCATGGAGAAAATATAGCAGATGAAGCTGTTGAAGAAGAAGAAGAAGAAGAAGAAGAAAGCGTGATGGGCTGGTTCTTGTTATTGTTACAAGTAGTTTGTCTCGTTCTACCAAGAGTAGTAGTAGTAGCGGTGTTGGTAGTGGAGGGGTGAGTATGAGAGAAAGGTTCATGGGCTGCGCCACCCCCACCGCCGACAGTTCGGGCTCTCACAGCCCTTTGAACACTTCTTAGCATCTGCACGCTCCCACCACCGCTGCCTCCTCCGCCCATGCCTCTGCTGTTGGATCCTTAATCCAACATTGGACTTATATGTGAATAATTATGTATTGCAAACTGTCAATTAAGGTTAAACCCAATTAAAGTGATCAAATATAGTTTGGGTTTAATGTATCTAATAGGATGTGGGCCCTTTTATGTGTAGAAACTTATGGGCTCCTATTTCAATGATGGGCTGAAATAGGGCTCCAAAGGTAACAGGAATGTTACCTATAAATAGGGTTATGGTCCCCAGGTCACAGGTATCGTTTTAGTTGTCGTATTCCCTAATACCACAAAATACCTCTTCCCTGATATCCCATCGTCAGGAAAGATACCAGAGAGAAACTAAAGGCCTCTCTCAAAGGATCGGTGAATACCTGTTGACCTGGAAGGCCACCCCAAATCTCTAGGGATTCAAGTATCAAGTTTATCAATATGGATTCAGGTACGCTTCCGCTATTTTATCGTTTATTTATTTCTTAATAATCGCCATATAGATCTTGGGTTCAATAGGTGATGGTTTTCACCAGTGGTTAAATTTAGATAACCACCCTTACAAGTGGTATCAGAGCCCATATGGTTGGTTATTAGGAAATAATTTTGTTTTAGTAATTCATAGTTTTTATTACTATTAGTTCTGTTTTCATGGTTGCTAGTTGCGGACTTTGATGCTATTAAATATATGACCGTTATGTGTTCAAGTCTTGTTGATTCACTGGTTTGATCATATATGTGTAAGATCTTGGTTGCTTCTGCTGCGATACATGGATTCAGAACTATGATGTTTCTTAAGTTTATTTGTATCCAATCAGTTTGTTTGATATAATGGCCGATTGACCTTTACATCCGAAGAATTTGTCTTAGCATACGGTGGCTAGTTGGCACATGTTTCGGAATCTTAATTGATTGTACAGTAGAAAGCCGAAACAGAAAGCTTCTGTGGGCCATTGTTTTGCTATGCTAAAAGCCGAAAAAAAAAAAAAAACCAAAATAGCTTCAGAACGAATTGATGCTTCAGAACCAAAATAGCTTCTGGATTGATGCTTTTGGTCTTCGGTCAACTTTTCAATTAGTGGGTTCCACGAATTGTTAGGCATTAATATATTGCTTTGCTATGGCTGCTGATTCATTGTTTCATGTCCTGCCATCATTATTGCTAGTTTCATGTTTCGGCCATTATTGCTATTGTAGTAGTCATGCGGGTTCCACCGAGTAAAACCTATAATTGATTGTACTAATAGTCAATTTTTTTTTATAACCAAATTGGATATAAAACCTTGTATAAAGATCCGGACTTTAATTTGAATCTTTATAGGTTGATTTGGTTAATACTTGAATTTTCTTTGATTTGTTTTTTTTTTTAAGAACAAATATGCTTATATTTATGTTAAAGATATTAGGGTTTCTTTAATTTAAGTAAACCCTAATAAAGTTAAATAGGACATTTAAGCCCTATAAAATTCATATGTGTGGCCCATTAAATATGTTTTTTTTATAAAGTACATTTCAAGAAAATTTTTGGGTTTAAATGTTAATTTTGGGTCAAATTATGGATATGGACCTTTGGTCCAATAAGTCATGATTTAATTTAATTGATTTGACCATGTTTGACCACGTTTTGACCAAAGTTGACCAAAGTTGACTTTGATCAAAATTTTTGTTTTATTTGGATAATTTTAAATTTGAATATTGGTATGATTATATATATTTTGGAATAAATTAATTGAAATAATATGCCACCAAAGTGACCTCTATTATGGAAATTAATTTATTTTAAAATATAATTAGTTGGGCACTAGTAATTTTATGAATATTGATCGGCCCAAAGGAAGGTCAATATTTAATGAAATTACATGTGTACTTGTGGTAATAAATGCGTGATAATTATTTGGATTTTACATGTGATTTATAAATTGGCCCAAAGGAAAATTTATTTTCGACATGTTATTATTATCAGCATTTATTACTGCACCAAGATATCACTCACTAGTTAATATGTTTGTCCAAAGACGAAATATTAATGGAATATCGGTATCTTGAGATGGGACTACCATTATTTAAATTTATTATTGTTTTGATTTATGTGAGCTTGTTTTAATTATGTTATGTTTTCTGTTCAGTTGCGAATGATCTTACAAATATTACTTCCAACATCAATAATATTCCTATGCTGAATGGCACAAACTTCAAGTCCTGGAAAGAAAATCTCTTGATAGTACTTGGAGTAATGGATCTCGACCTTGCGTTAAGGGATGATTCTCCCCCACCTCTTACAGATCAAAGTACCTCTGATGAAAAGAGAAATAATGAGAGGTGGGAGAGATCAAATCGCTTGTGTCTGATGATCATTAAAAAGGCCGTTCCAGAAGCATTCAGGGGAACAATGTCAGAAACGACTGTAACCGCTAAAGAGTTCCTTCAGAACATTGAAAAAAGGTTTGTCAAGAACGAAAAGGCTGAAGTTAGTACGCTCTTGACACGCCTGGTTTCAATGAAATATAGTGGTAAAGGCAATATCAGAGAGTATATCATGGAGATGTCTCATCTTGCTTCGAAATTAAATGCACTTAAGTTGAAACTCTCCGAAGAGTTACTAGTGCATTTGATTTTAATATCTCTTCCTACACAATTTAGCCAATTTAAGGTGAGTTACAATTGTCAAAAGGAGACTTGGTCTCTAAATGAACTCATCTCACACTGTGTAGAGGAAGAGGAAAGGTTGAAGCAAGAGCAGACAGAAAGTGCTCATCTGGTGTCAACCACTAATAATAAAAGTAAGGGACTTAAAAGAAAGAAGGAAAAAGGAGCTGCAGGTACAGCGCCACAAAAGAAACAACAAAAGAAATCAAATGATCAGGGAAAGAATAGTTGTTTCTTCTGTGGGGCTGAAGGGCATCAAAAGAAGCATTGCACCAACTATCACGCTTGGCGTGCTAAGAAAGGTATGCTTCTTAATTTGGTTTGTTCTGAGGTTAATTTAACTTCGGTACCTAGACACACATGGTGGTTAGATTCCGGTGCAACAACTCACATCAGTGTGTCTATGCAGGGTTGCCTGAATTGCCGAAAGCCCAATGATAGTGAAAGATATATCTGCGTGGGCGATGGCAAAACAGTTCAAGTTGAGGCAATTGGAGTTTTTAGATTATTGTTAAAGACCGGATTTTATTTGGATCTCAATGAGACATTTGTTGTACCGTCATTTAGACGGAATTTAATTTCTATTTCTGCTTTGGACAAATTTGGTTATTTCTGTTCATTTGGAAATGGAAAATTTGAATTGTTTCATGATTCAAAATTGGTTGGCTCTGGTTCTTTAATGCACTACGATAATCTATATTTAATTGACACAATTGTCTCATTTAATGAATCTCTGCATTTGAGTACTAGAGGAGTTAAAAGAAAATTAGCCAATGAGAATTCAGCTGCATTATGGCACAAGAGATTAGGACATATCTCCAAACGGAGAATGGAAAGACTTGTGTCAAATGAAATTCTCGACCCCTTGAATTTTACAGATTTTAATGATTGTATTAACTGTATAAAGGGGAAACAAACCAATAAAAGGAGATTTGAAGCCAATAGGTCCTTAGACGTCTTAGAACTTATACATACAGATATTTGTGGACCATTTCCTACATCTGCTTGGAATGGTCAACAATATTTTATAACGTTCATAGACGATTTTTCAAGATATGGCTACATATATCTCATTTCTGAAAAGTCACAGTCACTGGACGTGTTCAAAAATTTTAAGGCCGAAGTTGAGAATCAACTCAACAAAAGAATTAAAAGCGTCAGATCTGACCGTGGTGGTGAGTACTATGGTAGATATGACGGTTCAGGTGAACAACGTCCAGGACCATTTGCTAAATACCTAGAGGAATGCGGTATCGTTCCACAGTACACTATGCCGGGTTCACCCACTATGAATGGTGTAGCTGAAAGACGAAATAGAACGCTTAAAGACATGGTAAGGAGTATGATATGTCATTCCACCTTACCAGAGTCACTCTGGGGAGAAGCACTTAAGACTGCAGCATATATTCTTAACAGAGTTCCAACTAAAGCAACTATCAAAACCCCTTATGAGCTTTGGACAGGGAAAAAGCCCAGTTTAAAGCATCTGCATGTTTGGGGGTGTCCAGCTGAGGCAAGGCCTTACAGGCCAAATGAAAAGAAACTGGATTCAAGAACGATTAGTTGTTATTTTATTGGATATTCTGAAAGATCCAGAGGTTACAAGTTTTATGATCCCACAGCCAAATCAATTTTTGAGACAGGAAATGCCCGGTTCTTTGAGGATGTCGAGTTTGGGGGAGAACATACAGTAAGGGACATTGTCTTTAAAGAGGAATATATTAATATTCCCACAGGTGTCATTACTCTTGCTCAGGACCCTATTCCTGAATTTGATCATGATACAACAAATCAAGACAATGTCGAAGAGCAAACTGTTATAGAAGAACAAACTCTTCCTCTTCAAGAACCAGTGCCATTAAGAAGATCCACTAGAGAAAGGAGAAGTGCAGTGCCAGATGATTACATTGTTTTTCTCCAAGAACATGAGGATGACTCTGGATTGATGGAAGATGATCCAATCAACTTCCGTCAAGCCATGGAAAGTTCAAATTCTCAAAAGTGGATCGATGCCATGAATGAGGAGATTAAATCCATGAAGGACAATGATGTTTGGGATTTTGTCCCATTGCCAGAAGGTGCGAAACCCATTGGTTGTAAATGGATATTTAAAATCAAAAGGGATTCGAAAGGCAATGTGGAAAGATTCAAAGCTCGTCTTGTCGCTAAGGGATTTACACAAAAAGAAGGTATCGACTATAAAGAAACCTTCTCTCCAGTCTCTTCAAAGGACTCCTTTAGAGTTATTATGGCATTAGTGGCACATTTTGATCTTGAGTTACATCAGATGGATGTAAAGACAGCGTTTCTCAATGGTAACATTGATGAGACGATTTATATGGTGCAACCAGAAAACTTTGTATCAGGAGATCCAAAGAATATGGTTTGCAAACTTAAAAAATCCATCTATGGGCTCAAACAAGCATCTCGACAATGGTATTTCAAATTTCATCAGGTGATCATCTCATTTGGTTTTGAGATGAATTTAGTGGATGATTGTATATACCATAAGTTCTGTGGGAGCAAATATATTTTTCTGGTATTGTATGTTGATGACATTTTGCTTGCCAGCAACGATATTGGTCTATTGCATGAAACCAAGAAATTTCTAACTAAGAATTTTGAGATGAAAGATCTTGGTGATGCATCTTTTGTGTTAGGCATACAGATACACCGTGATCGCTCTCGGGGTATTTTAGGACTATCACAAAAGGGCTATATCGAAAAGGTCCTTAAAAGATATGGCATGCAAAATTGTAAACCAGGTGACACCCCTGTGGCTAAAGGAGACAAATTTAGTCTTGAGCAGTGTCCCAAGAATGCTTTTGAGGAAAGAGAGATGCAAAAGATTCCTTATGCCTCAGCAGTAGGGAGTCTAATGTATGCTCAAGTATGTACGCGTCCGGATATTGCATACATTACTGGAATGTTGGGTAGATATTTGAGTAATCCTGGATTAGATCATTGGAAAGCAACCAAACGGGTCTTACGGTATCTACAGAAAACAAAAGACTACATGCTCACGTATCGGAAGTCAGATGAGTTGGAGATCATTGGGTATACTGATTCCGATTATGCTGGATGCAAAGATACTATGAAGTCAACGTCAGGCTATGTCTACTTGTTGACTGGAGGTGCCATATCCTGGAAGAGTGCTAAACAGTCCCTCATAGCATCTTCCACTATGGCTGCAGAGTTTATAGCTTGTTATGAGGCATCCAATCAGGGAATTTGGCTGCGAAATTTCGTCACAGGATTACGTGTAGTGGATGGCATTGAAAGACCACTCAAATTATTCTGTGACAATAAGTCAGCAGTCTTATATTCCAACAACAATAGGAGCTCGACCAAATCTAAACATATAGATATCAAGTTCCTGACTGTTAAAGAAAGAGTGCAGAATGGACAGTTATCAATAGAGCACATCGGGACAAACTCCATGGTTGCGGATCCGCTTACTAAGGGATTGCCACCCAAAATGTTTCATGAGCATACTGCTCATATGGGTGTCGTGTTAAATGATGTATAGTTTTTGTGGGAGTTTGTTATTTTAAATGCTCTTATGATATTTTTCAGTTATTAAGGATTTAAGGATATTTTATGCATAAATAAAGTTTGGATTTATTTGCACTCTAATTTTGGTATGGTTTGATCTCATAAAATTTAAGGTGGACCAGTTGGAAATAGGCATGTTTTGGTCACATTACATGAAATTTTCATGCTACACATCCACATCATAATTCATGTCATTCAATTGCATTGATATATGTGACCATTGATGGGTCGAGTTACGAAATTGTAACAAAGGCCGCTTTGATCCTATATTGGTGTAATTGATGGACCGAATTGGTTGCAGATACATTGTGATAATGACAGTAAAGTTGAGCTCATACGGTTAATTGCAAAATATAATTATAAGGTTACACATATAGTCCAAGTGGGAGATTGTTGGATCCTTAATCCAACATTGGACTTATATGTGAATAATTATGTATTGCAAACTGTCAATTAAGGTTAAACCCAATTAAAGTGATCAAATATAGTTTGGGTTTAATGTATCTAATAGGA